>NW_019947199.1:19687-27637 GCF_002910315.2 Salvelinus sp. IW2-2015 | reverse complement strand
GGGCTAGTTAGTGTAGGAGGACTACTGTAATAGATGAATGGGACTAGTTAGTGTAGGAGGACTACTGTAATAGATGAATGGACTAGTTAGTGTAGGAGGACTACTGTAATAGATGAATGGGACTAGTTAGTGTATGATGACTACTGTAATAGATGAATGGGCTAGTTAGTGTAGGAGGACTACTGTAATAGATGAATGGACTAGTTAGTGTAGGAGGACTACTGTAATAGATGAATGGGGCTAGTTAGTGTAGGAGGACTACTGTAATAGATGAATGGGGCTAGTTAGTTAGGAGGACTACTGTAATAGATGAATGGGGCTAGTTAGTGTAGGAGACTACTGTAATAGATGAATGGGGCTAGTTAGTGTAGAAGACTACTGTAATAGATGAATGGGACTAGTAGTGTATGAGGACTACTGTAATAGATGAATGGGGCTAGTATTGTGTAGGAGGCCTACGTAATAGATGAATGGGCTAGTTAGTGTAGGAGGACTACTGTAATAATGAATGGGGCTAGTTAGTTTAGGAGGACTACTGTAATAGATGAAGGGGCTAGTTAGTGTAGGAGACCTACTGTAATAGATGCATGGGGCTAGTTAGTGTAGGAGGACTACTGTAATAGATGAATGGGCTAGTTAGTGTAGGAGACTACTGTAATAGATGAATGGGGCTAGTTAGTGTAGGAGGACTACTGTAATAGATGAATGGGGCTAGTTAGTGTAGGAGACTACTGTAATAGATGAATGGACTAGTTGGTGTAGGAGGACTACGTTAATGATGAATGGGCTAGTTGTGTAGGAGGACTACTGTAATAGATGAATGGACTAGTTAGTGTATGAGGACTACTGTAATAGATGAATGGGACTAGTTAGTGTAGGAGGACTACTGTAATAGATGAATGGGGCTAGTTAGTGTAGGAGTCTACTGTAATAGATGAATGGGGCTAGTTAGTGTAGGAGGACTACTGTAATAGATGAATGGGCTAGTTAGTGTAGGAGGACTACTGTATAGATGAATGGGCTAGTTAGTGTAGGAGGCCTACTGTAATAGATGAATGGGGCTAGTTAGTGTAGGAGGACTACTGTAATAGATGAATGGGACTAGTTAGTGTAGGAGGACTACTGTAATAGATGAATGGGCTAGTTAGTGAAAGAGGACTACTGTAATAGATGAATGGGCTAGTTAGTGTAGAAGGACTACTGTAATAGATGAATGGACTAGTTAGTGTAGGAGGACTACTGTAATAGATGAAGGGCTAGTAGAGGAGGACTACTGTAATATATGAAGGGGCTAGTAGAGGAGGACTACTGTAATAGATGAATGGGGCTAGTTAGTGTAGGAGGACTACTGTAATAGATGAATGGGGCTAGTTAGTGTAGGAGACTACTGTAATAGATGAATGGGACTAGTTAGTGTAGGAGGACTACTGTAATAGATGAACGGGGCTAGTAGAGGAGGATATGTAATAGATGAATGGGGCTAGTTATGTAGGAGGACTACTGTAATAGATGAATGGGGCTAGTTAGTGTAGGAGGGACTACTGCTCCGTCACTGTTCCATCAATGTTCTATCAATGTTCTATCAGTGTTCCATCACTGTTCCGTCACTGTTCCGTCACTGTTCCGTCACTGTTCCGTCACTGTTCCGTCAATGTTCCGTCAATGTTCCGTCACTGTTCCGTCACTGTTCCTCATGCTTCCATCAGTGTTCTATCAGTGTTCTATCACTGTCCGTCACTGTTCCGTCACTGTTCCGTCACTGTTCCGTTACTGTTCCATCACTGTTCCATCAATGTTCCATCAGTGTTCCATCAGTGTTCCATCAATGTTCCATCAGTGTTCTATCAATGCTCCATCACTGTTCTATCACTTTTCCATCATGTTCCATCAATGTTCCATCACTGTTCTATCAATGTTCCATCAGTGTTCTATCACTGTTCCATTAGTGCATATCATGTCTATCACTGTTCCATCAGTGTTCTATCACTGTTCCATCAGTGTTCTATCAATGTCCATCTGTTCTATCATGTTCCATCAGTGTTCTATCACTGTTCCATCAGTGTTCTATTCACTGTTCCATCAGTGTTCTATCACTGTTCCATCAGTGTTCTATCATGTTCCATCAGTGTTCTATCACTGTTCCATCAGTGTTCTATCACTGTTCCATCAGTGTTCTATCAATGTTCCATCAGTGTTCTATCACTGTTCCATCAGTGTTCCATCAGTGTTCCATCAGTGTTCTATCAATGTTCCATCAGTGTTCTATCACTGTTCCATCACTGTTCTATCAATGTTCCATCACTGTTATCAATGTTCCATCAGTGTTCATCAATGTTCCATCACTGTTCCATCAATGTTCCATCACTGTTCTATCACTGTTCCATCAGTGTTCTATCAAGTTCCATCAGTGTCTATCACTGTTCCATCAGTGTTTCCATCAGTGTTCTATCAATGTCCATCATGTTCTATCACTGTTCCATCACTGTTCTATCAATGTTCCATCACTGTTCTATCAATGTTCCATCAGTGTTCCATCAATGTTCCATCAGTGTTCCATCAATGTTCCATCACTGTTCTATTCAATGTTCCATCACTGTTCTATCAATGTTCCATCAGTGTTCTATCAATGTTCCATCAGTGTTCTATCACTTTCCATCAGTGTTCTATCCACTTCCATCAGGTTTATTCACTGTCCATCAGTGTTCTATCAATGTTCATCAGTGTCTATCACTGTTCCATCAGTGTTCTATCACTGTCCATCAGTGTTCTATCACTTTCCATCAGTGTTCTATCAATGTTCCATCACTGTTCTATCAATTTCATCAGTTCTATCATGTTCCATCACTGCTGTCTTCTTATCAATGTTCTATCAATGTTCTATCAATGTTCCATCATGTTCCATCACTGTCCATCACTGTTCTATCATGTTCCATCAATGTTCTATCAATGTTCATCACTGTTCCATCACTGTTCTATCAATGTTCCATCACTGTTCTATCAATGTTCCATCACTGTTCTATCAATGTTCCATCACTGTTCTATCAATGTTCCATCAATGTTCCGTCACTGTTCCGTCAGGAGGACTACTGTAATAGATGAATGGGGCTAGTTAGTGTAGGAGGACTACTGTAATAGATGAATGGGGCTAGTAGAGGAGGACTACTGTAATATATGAACGGGGCTAGTAGAGGAGGACTACTGTAATAGATGAATGGGGCTAGTAGAGGAGGACTACTGTAATAGATGAATGGGGCTAGTTAGTGTAGGAGGACTACTGTAATAGATGAATGGGGCTAGTTAGTGTAGGAGGACTACTGCTCCGTCACTGTTCCATCACTGTTCTATCAATGTTCTATCAATGTCTATCAGTGTTCCGTCACTGTTCCGTCACTGTTACGTCACTGTTCCGTCACTGTTCCGTCACTGTTCCGTCACTGTTCCGTCAAGTTCCGTCAATGTTCCGTCAATGTCCGTCACTGTTCAGTCACTGTTCCATTCACTGTTCCATCAATGTTCCATCAGTGTTCTATCAATGTTCCACACTGTTCTATCACTGTTCCATCATGTTTCTATCACTGTTCCATCAGTGTTCTTATCACTGTTCTATCAGTGTTCTATCACTGTTCTATCACTGTTCCATCAGTGTTCTATCACTGTTCCATCAGTGTTCTATCACTGTTCCATCACTGTTCCATCACTGTTCCATCACTGTTCCGTCAATGTTCCGTCAATGTTCCGTCAATGTTCCGTCACTGTTCAGTCACTGTTCCATCACTGTTCCATCACTGTTCCATCAGTGTTCCATCAGTGTTCCATCAGTGTTCCATCAATGTTCCATCACTGTTCTATCACTGTTCCATCAGTGTTCTATCAATGTTCCATCAGTGTTCTATCAATGTTCCATCACTGTTCTATCACTGTTCCATCAGTGTTCTATCACATGTTCCATCAGTGTTCTATCAATGTTCCATTTAGTGTTCCGTCACTGTTCCGTCACTGTTCCGTCACTGTTCCGTCACTGTTCCGACACTGTTCCGACACTGTTCCGACACTGTTCCGACACTGTTCCGACACTGTTCCGACACTGTTCCGACACTGTTCCGACACTGTTCCGACACTGTTCCGACACGTTCGACATTTCCGTCAATGTTCCGTCATGTTCCGTCACTGTTCGTCACTGTTCCGTCACTGTTCCGTCAATGTTCCGTCAATGTTCCTCAATGTTCCGTCAATGTTCCGTCACTGTTCCGTCAATGTTCCGTCACTGTTCCCTCACTGTTCCGTCACTGTTCCGTCACTGTTCCGTCACTGTTCCGTCAATGTTCCGTCAATGTTCCGTCAATGTTCCGTCAGTGTTCCGTCACTGTTCTGTCAATGTTCTGTCAATGTTCCGTCACTGTTCCGTCACTGTTCCGTCAATGTTCCGTCAATGTTCCGTCAATGTTCCATCAATGTTCTATCACTGTTCCATCACTGTCCATCCACTGTTCTATCAATGTTCCATCACTGTTCTAGTTCAATTGTTTCCATCCATCTGTTTCTATCAATGTATCCCATCACTGTTCTATCAATGTTCTATCAATGTTCTATCATGTTCCATCACTGTTCAATCTATCAATGTTCCATCACTGTTCTATCAATGTTCCATCAGTAGTTCCATCAATGTTCTATCTATTCTTATCAATGTTCTATCAATGTTCCATCACTGTTCTATCAATGTTCTATCAATGTTCCATCACTGTTCCATCACTGTTCTATCAATGTTCCATCCACTGTTCTATTCATATGTTCCATCTACTGTTCTATCAATGTTCCTCACTGTTCCATCCACTTCTATCTGTCTATCAATGGTTCTGATGCCAATCTCCCTCTCCCTCTTCCAACTCTCGTTCTCCCTCTCCCTCTCCCTCTTCCAACTCTCGTTCTCCCTCTCCCTCTTCCAACTCTCGTTCTCCCTCTCTCTCTCCCTCTTCCAACTCTCGTTCTCCCTCTCTCTCTCTCTGACCTTTTGGCGAGGTCATCAGCTTGGGGAGAGGCTGTTTCCCAGCAGCAGCTCAGGGGATCTGATTGGTTGAGAGGCTTTGGATTCTCTTTGGGTTCTGGACTGGGATTGGCTAGTTCTGTGCAGCACTACTCTGTGTCTAGTTAATTATAGATGACCAGGATCAGTGGGGTTTGAGTGAAGAAAGGTACTCTCCCTCTCCTAGTCCTTCCTCTCCTTCTCCTCCTCCACATTCCTCCTCTTCCTCACCTGTAATAGGAGGGGTAGGAGGGGTAGAGGTGAGATAATGTTCCCTTAGGGCAGGAGTTGGCCAATAGATTCACCTGTACACTGATTGACCACAACTGAGCCTAAAATAGATTGTATTTGAAAATAACAATAAGTTTATACGTTGATTAAGTTGAGACACGATCACATGCGGATCAGACTGGCCTACACGCAATACCCCATCATCTCAAAGTGAAATGATGTTTCAATCAAAAGCTGAAAGGAATAAACATTTGCTTAACAAGTCACATAGGAAGTTACATTGATTTTTGAATGACTACCCCATCTCTGTATCTCACACATACAATTATCTGTAAGGCCTAAAGTCGAGCACTGAATTTCAAACACAGTTTCAACCACAAAAACCAGGGAGGTTTTTCAATGCCTCGCAAAGAAGGGCACCTATTGGTAGATGGATAAAAAATACAAATATAAAACACATACTAACCTAAATGACAGATTTAAAGGAGTCCTATACAGAATAATAATATTCCAAAACATGCATCCTGTTTGCAACAAGGCAAAAAATGTGGCAAAGCAATTCACTTTTTGTCCTGAATACAAAGTGTTACGTTTGCGGCAAATCAAATACAACACATTACTGAGTACCACTCTCCGTAATTTCAATCATAGTGGTGGCTGCATCATGTTATGGGTATGCTTGTAATCGTTAAGGACTGGGGAGTTTTTCAGGATAAAAAAATAAACGGAATGGAGCTAAGTATAGGCTAAATCCTAGAGGAAAACCTGGTTCAGTCTGCTTTCCACCAGACACTGGGAGATGAAGAACAGGACAACATCCTAGAGGTCAACCTGGTTCAGTCTGCTTTCCACCAGACCCTGGGAGATGAATTCACCTTTCACACAACGCCAAATCTACACTGGAGTTGCTGACCAAGAAGACAGTGAATGTTCCTAAGGGGCCGAGTTACAGTTTTGACTTAAATTTAGTTGATAATCTACGGCAAGACCTGAAAATGGTTGTCTAGCAACGATCAGCAACCAATTTGACAGAGCTGAAGAATTTAGAAAATAATGAAAGGGTAAATGTTGTGAAAAGCTCTTAGAGACTTACCCAGAAAGACTCACAGCTCTTAGGGATTTACCCAGAAACACTCACAGCTCTTAGAGACTTACCCAGAAAGACTCACAGCTCTTAGGGACTTACCCAGAAAGACTCACAGCTCTTAGGGACTTACCCAGAAAGACTCACAGCTCTTAGGGATTTACCCAGAAACACTCACAGCCTCTAGGACTTAACCCAGAAAGACTCACAGCTCTTAGGATTTACCCAGAACACTCACAGCTCTTAGAGAATTACCCAGAAACACTCACAGCTCTTGGAGACTTACCCAGAAAACTCACAGCTCTTAGGGACTTTACCCAGAAAGACTCACAGCTCTTAGAGATTTACCCAGAAACACTCACAGCTCTTGGAACTTACCAGAAACACTCACAGCTCTTAGAGACTTACCCAGAAGACTCACACAGCTCTAGCGACTTACCAGAAACACTCACAGCTCTTAGAGACTTACCAGAAACACTCACAGCTCTTTAGAGACCTGCACAGCGGTCTAAGGCACTGCATCTCAGTGCTTGAGGTGTCACTACAGACACCCTGGTTCTAATCCAGGCTGTATCACAACCGGCGTGATTGGAGTCCCATAGGGCGGAGTACAATTGACCTAGTGTCGTCCGGGTTTCGCCGGGTAGGCCGTCATTGTGAATAAGAATTTGTTCTTAACTGCCTTGCCATGTTAAATAAAGGTCAATATAAAAATGGCTCACAGCTGTAATTGCTGCCAAAGTTGCTTCAACAAAGTTTTGACTTGGGTGTGAATACTTATGTAAATTAGATTTTTCTGTATTTCTTTTTCAATATATTTGCTAAACTCTCTAATAATATGTTTTCACTTCGTCGTTATGGGGTATTGTGTGTAGATGGGTGAGAAAAAAAAATATATTTAATCAATTTTTAATTCGGGCTGTAACACAACAACATGTGGAATAAGTCAAGGGGTATGAATACTTTCTGATGGCTCTGTTATCTGTTTTATTTGTGGGACTACTTGATGGACAGACTTCCTAAATAAAACTCATTTTTAGATTAATTCCGGATTTTTCTTTACAACCCCCCCCCCCCCCCCAACCAATTTCTTATTTTTTGTAAAATGTTTGGAGTTCAAATAAAATCACCTGGGGCTGACCCTGTCTTAGGATTCCCAGGGAGCTGGGGCTGACCCCTGTCTTAGGGATTCCCAAGAGGGAGCTGGGGCTGACCCCCTGTCTTAGGGATTCCCAGAGAGACCTGGGGCTGACCCCTGGGTCTTAGGGATTCCCAGAGGGAGCTGGGGCTGACCCCCTGTCTTAGAGATTCCCAGAGGGAGCTGGGGCTGACCCCTGTCTTAGGATTCCCAGAGGGAGCTGGGGCTGACCCCTGTCTTAGGGATTCCCAGAGGAGCTGGGGCGTGACCCCTGTCTTAGGGATTCCCAGAGGGAGGTGGGCTGACCCCTGTCTTAGGGATTCCCAGAGGGAGCTGGGGCTGAACCCCTGTCTTAGGGATTCCAGAGAGACCTGGGGCTGACCCCTGTCTTAGGGATTCCCAGAGGGAGCTGGGGCTGACCCCTGTCTTAGGGATTCCCAGAAAGGGAGCTGCGGCTGACCCCTGTCATTAGGGATT
>NW_019947199.1:0-17198 GCF_002910315.2 Salvelinus sp. IW2-2015 | reverse complement strand
ATCCTCCTCTTCCTGTCTTCTCCCAGCTGCTTCCATGTCTCTAACCCCTTCTCTTCCTGTCGCTACACTTCTCCTCTTCCTATCCTCAACTCCTCCTCTTCTGTCTTCTTCCCAGCTGCTTCCTGTCTCGTAACCCCTTCTCTTCCTGTCTCTAACTTTCTCCCTCTTCCTTGTCTCTAAGCTTCTCCTCTTTCCTATCTCTAAAACTTCCTCCTTTCCTGTTCTTCTCCCCAGCTGGCTTCCTGTTCTCTAACCCTTCTCTTCTGTCTTAACTTCTCCTCTTCCTATCTCTAAGCTCCTTCCTCTTCTGTCTTCTCCAGCTGCCTTCCTGTCTCTAACCCCTTCTCTTCCTGTCTCTAACTTCTCCTCTTCCCTGTCTCTAACCCTTCTCTTCCTGTCTCTAACTTCTCTCTTCCATCTTCTAACCCTCCTTCCTCGTTTCCTTCCCAGCTGCTTCCTGTCCCTCCTCCTGGTGAGCGCCAGTCGTCTGGAAGATCAAACCAGAGCTGCTGTGCGTTCACGGCGACGAGAGGTGAGTGGTTACCACGGTTATTGTTTCCAACATTGACCAACAACCTGGATAACACCTATACCTGAGTAGTCTTTCTGCTGCACTTCACTAGTGTGACAGTTACTCAGGAAGTCTGGATGCCATGGTGAAGATGCACTAACTCTTTGAATGTCAATATTCAACGCATGTAGAGAAGGGCGATATGTAAAGAAATCCAGATGGCATGATTGACTGAATTACGATAATGATCTGTTGTGACTTCCTCTCTGAAGTGTGTGTGGTGTGTGTGTGTTGTGTAGAGCTGGGGGATATATGGTGATCAAATTGTCTGAATTAATGTGATAGCAGTAAACAGAACAATATGTTTGGAACGTTCATTTGTGCCACCGTTTAAAAACAAAACATCTCCTTTAAACTACTAGTTTGAATCCTGTAGCCATCACTTGTCCATTGACAACCATATTAGCAGACGTCTGCTAACCATGTGTATGTGACCAATAACATCTGCTATTGCTGTCCCAGCTCTAGTGTGTAGTTGTGTTCCCAGCTCTTATGTGTAGGTTAGGGTGGTGTCGGGTTAGGGTGGTGTAGGTTAGGTGTTGTGAGTGGTTGGGGTGTGGTGGTGGTATGGGGTGGTGTGGGATGGGTGGTGTGGGATGGTGTGGGGTGGTGTAGGTTAGGGTGGTGTAGGTTAGGTGGTGTAGGTTAGGGGTGGTGTGGGTGGTTGGTTGTGGGTTAGGGTGTGTGGGTTAGGGTGGTGTGGGTTAGTGGTGTTGGGTTAGGGTGGGTTGGGTGGTGTGGGTTAGGTGGTGTGGGTTAGGGTGGTGTGGGTGGTGTGGGGTGGGTGGGTTGGGGTGGTGTGGGGTGGTGTGGGTTGGGGTGTGTGGTTGGGTGGGGTGTGGGTTGGGGGGGTGTGGGTTAGGGTGGTGTGGGTTAGGGGGGTGTAGTGTTTAGGGTGGTGGGGTTAGGGTGGTGTGGTTGGGTGGTGTGGTGGTGGTGTGGAGATGGTTGGTTAGGGTGGTGTGGGGTTGTAGGTGTGGGTTAGGTGCGGGTGTGGTTAGGTGGTGTAGGGGTGTAGGGGTGGTGTGGTTAGGGTGGTGTGGGTTGGATGGGTGGGATGGGTGGTGTGGGTTAGGGTGGTGTGGGTTAGTGGTGTGGTTGGGTGGTGTAGGTTAGTTGTGGGTTAGGTTAGGTGTGTAGGTTAAGGTGGTGGGTTAGGGTTGGTGTAGGTTAGGGTGGGATGGGTGGGATGGTTGTGGTGTGGGATGGTGTGGGTTAGGTGGTGTGGGTTAGGGTGTGTGTTGGTTGGTGGTGTGGTGTGGGATGGGGTGGTGTGGGATGGGTGGTTGGCGGGTTAGGTGGCTGTAGGTTACGGTGGTGTAGTTAGGTGTGTGTTAGGGTGGGTGGGTTAGGTGGTGGGGTTAGGGTGGTGTGGGTTAGGTGGGTTGGGATGGGTGGTGTGGGTAGGTGGTTGTGGGGATGGGGTGGTGTGGGTTAGGGTGGTGTAGGATGGGGTGGTTAGGGTGGTGCGGGTTGTGTGGGTTAGGGTGGGTGGGTTGGGGTGGTGGAGGTGGGGTGGTGTGGGTTGGGTGGTGTGGGTTGGGGTGGGGGGTGGGGGGGTTGGGGTGTGTGGGTTAGGGTGGGTTGGTTAGGGTGGTTGGGGTGGGTGGGTTTGAGTGGTGTGGTTAGGGTGGTGTGGTTAGGGTGTGTAGGTTAGGGTGGTGTGGGTTAGGGTGTGTTAGGGTTAGTGTGTGGGTTACGGTGGTGTGGTTGGGTTGGGGTTCTGTGGGTTTGGGTGGGTTGGCTGTGGGTTGGGTGGTGGGGCGGGTTGGTGGTGTGGGAGGGGTGGTGGGGGTTGGGGTCGTTGGGGTTGGGTTGGGGTCGTGGGGGTTGGGTCGTGTGGTTGGGTTGGGGTTCTGTTGGGTTTGGGTGGGTTGGGGGTGGTGTGGGTTGGGGTTGTGTGGGTTAAGGTGGTTTGGTTAGGGTGGGTTTGGGTGGTGTGGGTTAGGGTGTGTGGGTTAGGGTGGTGTAGGTGTAGTGGTGTAGGTTAGGGTGGTGTGGGTTAGGGTGGTGTGGGTTGGTGGTGTGGTAGTTAGGGTGGTGTGGGTTGGGGTGGTGTGGGTTGGTGGTGTGGGTTGGGTGGTGTGGGTAGGAATGGTGTGGGTTGGTGGTGGTGTGGGTTAGGTTGGTGTGGGTTAGGTGGTGTGGGTTAGGGTGTGGGTTGGGTTTGTGGTTGGGGTGGTGGTGGGTGGTGTGATGACAGACGGCTCACTTCCAGGTTGGGTTCTATTTTTAAACTCCTGTAATAATTTGATTTATACCTGGGTTCTGTTTTAAACTCCTGTAATAATGTGATTCATACCTGGGTTCTATTTTAAACCTCCTGTAATAATGTGATTCATACTGGGTTCTGTTTTTAAACCACCTGTAATAAATGTGATTCAACCTGGGTTCTATTTTAAACCTCCTGTTAATATGTGATTTCAATACCTGGGTTCTATTTTTAAACCTCCTGTAATAATGTGATTATACCTGGGTTCTGTTTTAAACCTCCTGTTAATAATGTGATACATACCTGGGTTCTGTTTTAAACCTCTTGTAATAATGTGATTCATTACCTGGGTTCTGATTTTAAACCTCCTGTAATAATTGATTCATACCTGGGTTCTATTTTAAAACTCCTGTAATAATTGATTATACCGGTTCTTTTTAAACCTCCTGTCATAATGTGATTCATACCTGGGTTCTGTTTTTAAACCTCCTGTAAAAATGTGATTCATACCTGGGTTCTATTTTAAACTCCTGTAATTAATGTGATCATACCTGGTTCTGTTTTAAAACCTCCTGTAATAATGTGATTCATACCTGGGTCCAGGTTATAGATGTGTTAAAGTTGGAATATGTCTGTTCTATTAAAGCCTTACTGTGAATGAGTTCCAAGTGACACCCTTTTCCCTATGTAGAGCACTATATACCTATGCTATGCACTATATGCCCTCTGTAGTGCGCTGTATACCCTCTGTAGTGCGCTATATAGGGAATTTGGATACACAATGTGTTTTTTTGAGTGTGCCAAAAGGACTGTCTCGTTCTTCATCACTGACCCTCATCCTCTTCTTCCTCTCAGCAAACTCCTCCGTGAGATGCAGCAGATGGCTAGCCGCCGTTCGCCACCATCAATGTGGCCTTGGAATGGACGAGGAGCCGCCGGACCTAATTGGTGGAAACGTCAAGGTGAGTGTGACCTCAGACTGATGACATCACTGTCCTGTCAGCCATCCCCTTCCCCAAGCCACTTGTCCTCAGATCTGTGGTGTCAGCAATGGGGAAATGTTTTCATCATCATCAGGTCTCCTCTTCATCCTCATTCCGTTCTCCTCTCATCAATCATCATTATCTCATCATCATCCGTTCTCCTCTTCATCATCATCAGTTATCTTCATCATCATCAGGACTCCTCTCATCATCCTCAGTTATCTTCATATCATCAGTCTCTCTTCATCATCTCAGTTCTTCATCAACATCCGTTTCTCCTTTCATCACCTCAGTTATCTTCATCATCATCCGTTCTCCTCTTCATCATCATCAGTTATCTTCATCATCATCAGTACTCCTCTTCATCATCCTCAGTTATCTTCATCAAACATCAGTACTCCTCTTCAATCATCCTCAGTTATCTTTCATCATCACCCGAGTTCTCCTCTTCATTCATCCTCAGTTTCTCCTCTTCATCATCATCAGTTATCTTCATCACACAGTTCTCCTCTCATCATCCTCAGTTCTCCTCTTCATTCATCCTCAGTTCTCATCTTCATCATCCTCATTCTGCCTCTTCATCATCCTCAGTTATCTTCATCATCATTCTCAGTTATCTTCATCATCCTCAGTTCTCCTCTCTTCCATTGTGTTATGGTGAAAAGGAGTATTCCTATCAGTAACACTTTATTTTGATAGAGTAGATGTTCAATAACTGTCAACATTTCAACTAAACTATCCACTTCCCTTATGTTAACCCTGTAGCCGACCTTGGCAAGCAGTATTCTTAACAAGATAACAGATTTTTAAAGTATTATATGTAGTTTGGGCCTTGCTTAAGTAAGGCGTATGTAGAGTTCTTAGTGGCACTATGGAGCCTCACCAGGGTACCTATGACGCACTATGGGGCCTCACCAGGTTCCTATGACTGCCACTATGGGGCCTCACCAGGGTCCTAGTGACTGGCACTATGGGGCCTCACCAGGGTACCTATGACTGCACTATGGAGCCTCACCAGGTTCCTGAAGACTGCACTATGGGGCATCACCAGGGTACCTATGACTGCACTATGGGGCCTCACCAGGGTTCCTATGACTGCACTATGGGGCCTCACCAGGGGTACCTATGACTGCACTATGGGCCTCACCAGGTACCTATGACTGCACTATGGGGCCTCACCAGGCTACCTATGACTGCACTATGGGGCCTCACCAGGGTACCTATGACTGCACTATGGGCCTCACCAGGGTTCCTATGACTGCACTATGGGCCTCACACAGGGTTCTCTATGACTGCACTATGGGCCTCACCAGGGTACCTATGACTGCACTATGGGGCCTCACCAGGGTACCTATGACTGCACTATGGGCGTCACCAGGGGTACCTATGACTGCACTATGGGCCTCACCAGGGTACCCATCAATCAACCGAATGATTATTAAAGTCTTTCTACATCAGCGATGTCACACAGTGCTATACAGAAACCCAGCCTAAAACACCAAAACAGCAAGCAATGCAGATGTAGAAGCACGGTGGCTAGGGGAAAAAACTCCCTAGAAAGCCAAAACCTAGGAAGAAAACCTAGAGAGGAACCAGGCTATGAGGGGGCCAGTCCTCTTCTGGCTGTGCCGGGTGAGATTATAACAGAACATGGCCAAGATGTTCAAATGTTCATAAATGACCAGCAAGGTCAAATAATTAATATCACAGTGGTTGTAGAGGTGCAACAGGTCAGCACCTCAGGAGTAATGTCAGTTGGCTTTTCATAGCCGATCATTCAGAGTTAGAGACAGCAGGTGCGGTTAGAGAGAGAGAGTCGAAAACAGCAGTCTTGGTACAAGGTAGCACGTCCGGGTGAACAGGTCAGGGTCCATAGCCGCAGGCAGAACAGTTGAAACTGAGCAGGCAGACGACAGGTGGACTGGGGACAGCAAGGAGTCATCAGGGCCGGTAGTCCTGAGGCATGGTCCCAGGGCTCAGGTCCTCTGAGAGGAGAGGGAGAAGAGAATTAGAGGGAGCATACTAAATTCACACAGGACAGGACAGAGGAAATACTCCAGACATAAGACTGACCCTAGCCCCTGACACAAACTATTGCAGCATAAATACTGGAGGGCTGAGACAGGAGGGTCGGAGACACTGTGCGCCCGGCCGCAATATCCCCGAACAGGCCAACCAGGCAGGATATAACCCCCACCCCACTTTGCCAAAGCACAGCCCCCACACCACTAGAAGATATCTTCAACCACCAACTTTCCATCTGAGACAAGGCCGAGTATAGCCCACAAAGATCTTCCCCCACGGCACAACCCAAGGGGGGCGCCAGCCTGGACAGGAAGACCACGTCAGTGACTCAAACCCACTCAAGTGACTCAACCCACTCAAGTGACGCACCCCTCCTAGGGACGGCTGAAGGCACCAGTAAGCCAGTGACTCAGCCCCTGTAATAGGGTTAGAGGCAGAGAATCCCAGTGGAGAGAGGGGGAATCGGCCAGGCAGAGACAGCAAGGGCGGTTCGTTGCTCCAGAGCCTTTCCGTTCACCTTCACACCCCTGGGCCAGACTACACTCAATCATAGGACCTACTGAAGAGATGAGTCTTCAATAAAGACTTAAAGGTTGAGACCGAGTCTGCGTCTCTCACTTGGGTAGGCAGACTATTCCATAAAAATGGAGCTCTATAGGAGAAAGCCCTGCCTCCAGCTGTTTTCTTAGAAATTCTAGGGACAGTAAGGAGGCCTGCGTCTTGTGACCATAGCGTACGTGTAGGAGAGATAGGTAGGAGCAAGCCCATGTAACGCTTTGTAGGTTAACAGTAAAACCTTGAAATCAGCCCTAGCCTTACCAGGAAGCCAGTGTAGAGAGGCTAGCACTGGAGTAATATGATCACATTTTTTGGTTCTAGTCAAGATTCTAGCAGCCGTGTTCAGCACTAACTGAGGTTTATTTAAAAGCCTGTAAACAGTAGCTATGAAAGGTGATTGAGTAGGCTACATACAGTGGGGCAAAAAAGTATTTAGTCAGCCACCAATTGTGCAAGTTCTCCCACTTAAAAAGTTGAGAGAGGCCTGTAATTTTCATCATAGGTACACTTCAAGTATGACAGACAGAATGAGAAAAAAAATTCCAGAAAGTCACATTGTAGGGTTTTTAATGAATTTATTTGCAAATTATGGTGGAAAATAAGTATTTGGTCACCTACAAACAAGCAAGATTTCTGGCTCTCACAGACCTGTAACTTCTTCTTTAAGAGGCTCCTCTGTCCTCCACTCGTTACCTGTATTAATGGCACCTGTTTGAACTAGTTATCAGTATAAAAGACACCTGTCCATAACCTCAAACAGTCACACTCCAAACTCCACTATGGCCAAGACCAAAGAGCTTGAAGAGTTGATTGAAAAAAAAGTTGTGAGGGAACAACTAAAAATATAAACGGTAATTAAAAAGTAAAAACCGTAAAGTTGTCAGGTAGCAAAGTAAGGTTGGATAAGTAAGGTTATTCCTTATTCTTCTGGAAAATGTTCTCCCATGTGCTGGAGTTTTGTCCAACATTAATTCAGAAATGTTTGGAATTTTTGGTGCGTCGCAAGATGTTATGGGATAGCCTGCTCGGCGAAGGATTCATGGGATGCTGCCCATTTTAAAGTATCTTGGAATTGGGACATGCCAATTGTGACGTCGAGAAATACTGCCTGAAAAATACAGCATCCTTGTTGATTGGGATACAGCCTATGTGTGAGGAGAGCAGGATAGAGATTGCTAGAGGGATTGCTAGAGGGATTGCTAGAGGGATTGCTAGAGATAGATGGTGAGAAGGGCTGTCTAGGAGGAAGAGAGAGATTGTTCTCTGTTGGGTGAGGCTAGAGTGTTAACTGTCTTCACACTACAATCCACTGTGTCTGTCTGACTGGAGAGCTCTGATGAAATGTTGCAGTAAAGTGTACAGGAGCATTCAACAGTGAGCTGGTTAACCTGACTGCCAGTCTGTTTCTGCTCTTTACCCAACTCCTTGTCACGCCCAGCAGGACTGTTGATATGACACAGAGAATTAAATATCTCTAACATCTTACCTGATGTCTCTCTCTCCTGTCCAGACGGTGCCCAAGCCCATCGCCCTGGAGCCGTGTTTTGGGAACAAGGCTGCTGTCCTCTCCATCTTCGTCCGTTTACCCAGAGGCACTGGGGGCATCCCCCCACCCGGTCAGTCTGGTAAGATAGAGGGATGACACCCCCCCCTCTCTCTCAAAAGAGAGCCGAGATTCTGGTTAGTGTGTATTATACTAGATGAATCTGATTAAGTGTGTATTATTAGTGAATATGGTTATGGTGTGTATTATATAGATGAATCTGATTAGTGTGTTATTATATTAGATGACTGATTAGTGTGTATATATAGATGAATCTGGATTAGTGTGTATTAATATATGATGAATCGTGATTAGTGTGTATTATATAGATGAATCTGTTTATTGTGTATTATATAGATGAAATCTGGTTAGTGTGTATTATATAGATGAATCTGGTTAGTGGTGGTATTATATAGATTGAATCGATTAAGTGTGTATTATATCTGATGAATCTGGTTTAGTGTGTATTATTCGATAGGATTGATCGTGGTTAAGTGGGTGCTATATATAGATGAATCTGGTTAGTGTGTTATTATAATAGAGAATCTTATTAGTGGTGTATTATATAGAGAATACTGGTTAGTGGTGATGCTAAATTAAGTAGTATGAATCTGATTAGATTGTGTATATATAGATGGAAATCATGGTTAGTGTGTATTCAATGATGAATCTGGGTTGTGTTTGTTATTATATAGACTCATCGAATAGTGTGTATTATATAGGAAGAATCCTGGTTAGTGTGTTTAATATAGATGAAGGCGTTATGGTGTATTATATAGTTTCGTTCTGATTAGTGGTATTATATATAGATGACATCTGATTAGTTGTAATTAGAATGAATCTGATTAGGTGTGTATTAATATACGTTATGGATCATCGAATCGGGTTAGTGTGTATTAATAGATGAATCTGGTTATGTAAATACTAATTGATTAGCTTAAAATGTGTATTATTATAATAAATCTGATTAGTGTGTATTATATAATGAATCGATTGTTTACATGATGGTAACTGGTTAGTGTGTCATTAATAGATGATCTGGAGTGTTATACTTAGATTGAATCGTATTGTGTATGATCATAGATGAATCTGAACTTAGTGTGTATTATATAGTAAATCTGGTTACGTGTTATAATATAATGCATGTTAGTGGTCGGTCTTAATAGATCTTTTAGTGTTATTATAATAACGATATCTCTGGTTAGCTGTAGTAGGTTACTATAGAGCAATCTGATGGTAGTGTTGTTACTATATAGCTTCATGCGTCCTGGTTATGGTCTGTAAGATTATGATAGACTTCATGTCTTAGGGTGTTATTATAAAAATCTATAGAGTGAAATCTGGTTAGTGTTATATATAGAATGAATACTAAGCATCATAAGTGTCTGAATCTATATATAAGATAACGCCGGTTAGGTGTAATTAGTACTAATAGATGAATTCTGATTTAGTGTGGTAGTTATATACCGAGAGAAATCTGGATGTGACGTGTGTATTATTAAAGATGTAAGTCTCGATTGAGTGTTGGTATTAATAAGGAGTGAACTCTGGTTAGCCTGTGTAGTATTATAACTGAATGGGATTGGAAATCGGTTAGTGGTGTATTATGATAGATGATCTGATTAAGGTGTATTCTATAGATTATATCGGCTTAGTGTTATTATACTGAATGATATCTGATTGTATTACGTGAAATTCGTTAAATGATATACGATGAATTGAGATTTACGTTGTGTATTATATAGATGAAATTGATGTTAAAGTGTGTATTAAAGATGGAATCGTAAGTCGTGTATTATACTAGATGCAATCTGTTAGTGTTTATTAATAAATGAAGAATCTGATTAGTGTGTAATATTCGCAGCGAGATGACATCCTGATAGTGTGTATGATTAGAATGACATGACCTGGTTAAGTGTGTATGTATATAATCGTTGTTGGAAGTCTGGTCTGTATTAGTGTTGTAGTTTATATAAGGATGAATCTGCTTAGGTGGTATCTAGTATGATGGAGTGTATAAAGGTCGTGTCTGATTAGTGTGTATATATAGATGAATCTGGTTAGTGTTTTATAGTGGTGATTAGTTGTATTATAAGTTTCGTGTCTGATTAGCTGTGTATTAATAACGTAGATGAACTCTGATAGTGTGTATTAATAATGATGAATCTGATTAGTTGTAATTATAATAGAGAATCTGGTTGCTGTGTATTATATAGATCAAATCCGTCGATTAGATGAGTAAGCATCCTATGTGTATGATACTGTATGACACATGGTTAGATATGGTTTTATAAGAGAAATCCTGGTTGCAGTGGTGTAATATAGGTTCGTGCGATAGTGTGTATTACAGCATAATCTGAAGGATAAGAGAATCTGTTTAGTGTGTATTAATATAGAGAATCTGTAGGGCTATAGTGACATCCTGAGTTAGTGGTGGTATTATAGTAGATGAATCTGGTTAGTGTGTATTATATAGATATCGTCATGTAGGTGTATTATATAGGTGATCCTGATTAGTGTAACTTATAATATAGCGATTCCTGATTTAGTGTATTCATATAGTATGAAACTCCCATTTAGTGGTATCTAAATAATAGATGAATCTCCCGGTAACGTGTTAAATTATACTGATGAATCCTGATTAGTGTGTATTCATATAGATGAATCTGATTTAGCTGTTATTATATAGATGAATTGGTTTGAAAACTCTGATATGTGTATCTCTAATATCAGATGAATCCGTGAGTTAAGTAGTGTATTATATATAGATGAATCCTGGTTACTTGACTAATATATAGATGAATCTGATTAGTGTGTTTATATAAGACCGTAGTGCATAGATGACTGATCTAGTGTGTACTTATATAAGATGAATCTGATATGTGTAGTATAGTTACTAATCTAGTATTGAATCTGGTTAGTGGTGTAATTATAGATGAATCTGATTAGTGTGTATTATATATGATGAATCTGGATTAGGATGTATTATATATGATAATCTGGTTTAGTGTGTATTATATAAGATGAATCTGATTAGTGTGTATTTATAGTGAAATCTGATTTAGTGGTGTATTATATAGATGAATCTGGTTAGTGGTATTATATAGATAAGAAATCTGGTCAGTGTGTATATTATATAATAACTCTGGATTAGTGTGTATTACTATAGATTCGGATTATGGCTGTATTATGATACGATAGATACCTCGATTATGTGTAATATATAGGAATGTAAGTCTGGTTATGTGTATTATATAGATGAATCTGCGTATAGTGTGTTATTATATAGATGAATCTGTTAGTGTGTATAATATAGACTGATCTGATTAGTGTCGTATATAGATAATCTGTTAGGATATAGAACTCTATCGTGTTTAGTGTGTATCATATAGAATGATATCTGTTAGTTGTGTATTATATAGATGAATCTGGTTAGTGGTTATTATATAGGATGAAATCTGGTTAGTGGTGTATTATATAGATGAATTGATTAGTGTGTATTATATAGATGAATCCTGGTTTAGTGTTGTATTATATAGATGCATCTGAATTAGTGTGTATATATAGATGAATCTGATTAGTGTGTATTATATAGATGAATCTGTTAGTGTGTATATATAGATGAATCTGGTAAGTGTGGTTATTATCATAGGTTCATTCTGATTAGTGTGTATTATATAGATGAATCTGATTAGTGTTTTATATAGATGATTGGTTAGTGTGTATTATATAGATGAATCTGGTTAGTGGTATTATATAGATGAATCCATTAAGTGTGTATTATATAGATGAATCTGATTAGTGTGTTATTATATAGGTTCATGTCTGATTAGTGTGTATTATATAAGGTTCATGGTCTGATTATGTGTATATAATAGATGAATCTGCTAGTGTGTATATATAGATGAATCTGGTTAGTGTGTATTATATTAGATGAATCTGGTTAGTGGTGTACTTATATAGATGAATCTGATTAGTGGTATTAATAGGTTATGTCTGATTAGTGGTGTATTCTATAGGTTATGTCTGATAGTGTTGATTAATATAGATGAATCTTGGATAAGTGTGTATTTATTATAGATGATCTGTTAGGTGTGTATTATATAGAATGAATCTGATTAGTGTGTATTTATATAGATGAATCTGGTTAGTGGTGTATTATATAGATGAATCTGGTAGTGGTTGTATTATACTAGATGAATCTGATTAGTGTGTATATATAGATGAATCGTTGTGTGTATTCTATATAGATGATCTGTTAAGTGTGTATTATATAGATAATCTGGTAGTGTGTATATATAGATGATCTTGTTAGTGTGTATTATAAAGATCAATCGGTTAGTGTGTATTATATAGATGGAATTCTGGTTAGTGTGTATTATAGATGAATCTGCGTTAAGTGTGTATTATATAGATGAATCTGGATTAGTGTGTATATGCTTATAGATGAATTCCTGGATTAGTGTGTATTTATATAGATGAATCTGATTAGTGTGTATATTATAATGGAAACTCACTAGAGACTGTATTATTAGATGATTAGTGATAGCTCTGTATATACGATGAATCTGGTTAGTGTGTATTATATATTGCGACAATGTAAGTCTTGATTAGTGTGTATTATATAGATGAATCTGGTTAGTGTGTATTATAATAGATGAATCTGGTTGTAGTGTTGTTTAATAGGTTTCGTGTCTATTAGTGGATTATAGAGGTATTTAGTCGAATTTAGTGTGTATTACTATAGATGAATCTGATTAGTGGTATTATATAGTGAATCTGGTTAGGGGTGTATTATAATAGATATCGTTAGGTATATATAGTGATCTGGTTGTGTGTTATATAGAGAATTGATTAGTGTGTTTATATAGATGATCGACTATAGATGTGTAGTTTCGATGGAATGCTTATTTAGATATAGATGTGAATTTGTGTTATGAGATGTGTGTTATTTATTATATAGATGATTGATTTAGTGTGAGTTATTAAAGCTTGATGATACTCATGCATTAGTGTGATTTATGTAATCGGGTTAGTATAATATCTTGCTGGATTTTAGGCTGTGTTATTATACTAGATGAATATTCGGTTAGTGTGTCTATTATAGTATAGGTTGTCGTGTCATCTGGTAAGTTTAGTGTGTAGTTGTATAGAATGATCTGCGTTAGCTGGTGTTGATTATATGAGATGAATCTGGTTGTGGTATTCATTGTCTCGATGTGTGTATTATATAGACTGATCTTGTTTAGTGTGTGATTCATATATGATGAATCTGGTGTTACTCTGTGAATCACTGGTTGTGTATTTATATAGTGAATCTGATTAGTGTGTCATTAATACATGATGCGAATTTCGGATTGATTCGAATTTCAGTGTGTATTAGATATAGATGATTGGTTAGTGTGTATTATATAGATGAATTGATTGTGTGTATCTATATAGATGAATTTGATTATGGTGATATAAAGATCTGATTTAGTGTGTATTTATAAGTAAGGTGAATCTGAGTTAGTGTGTAATTATATTAGATATCTGATTTGTGTATTATAAGATCTGGTAGTGCATTCTATAGATGATCTGATTAGTGTGCTGTTCTATTAGATGAATTGTTAGTGTTGTATTCTATAGATGAATCTCGATTAGTGTGGTTATTCAGTTGAGACTGTTAGGTGGTGCCTTTAATAGATGGAAATACTGATTAAGTTGTATTTAACTAGCCTGTAGTGTAGTGATTATGTGAATTGAGTGTGCTTATTATATAGATGATCTGCATTAGTGTGTATTAATAGATGAATCTGGGTAGTGTGTATTATTAAGGGAGAATCTTGGGTTAGTGTGTGTTACTTACTATAGATGAATCCTGATTAGTGGTATTATAGTTGACATTGTAGTGGAATGCTATTAGGAAATCTGGGGTTTAGTGGTGTATTATATGTGAAATTGATTGTGTTGTATTATGGTATCAGTGAATCCTTTTAGTTGTGTATTATTTAGAATGGATAGTAGGTTAGTGTGATAGTTATATGGTTCGTGTCTGTTATTAGTGTGTAATACCCATCTCTATAGATGAATCTGGTTAGTGGTGTATTCATATAGAGTTGTTCGTGTCTCACATGTATGATATGTAGTGTGTAGCGAATTTCATAGATGAATCTGGTTAAGGTGTATATTAGCTCGGATTGAGTTGGCTAATAGCAATCCTTGGATTAGTGTCTCTATTATAAGATGAATCTGGTTAGTGTGTAATCCATCATAGTAACTTATCATGTGTATTATTGATGCAATTGGTGTGTGATATTATATAGAATCCTTCATGTCGATTAGGTGTGATTTTATATAGATGATCTGGGTTAGTGTGTATCTACTTAATAAGATGAAGGCATGTTAGTAGTTGGTTATATAAGATATGTTATGCTGTATTATATGTGATATTGTTAGTATTAGATGATCTGGTTAGTGTGTTGTATATACGATGAATACTTGGTTCAGTGTGTAAATATTATATAGATGTCTGGTTAGTGTGTATTATATTAGATGAATGCTCGAGTTAGTTGTTATTATATAGAGATTGGTAGTGATATCTTGATAGTATGATCTGCTAATTGTAATAATAATAGGATCTAGTCTGAGTGGTTTATATAGATGAGAGTACTGAATTGTGGTGCTATCTACTTAGATGGATGCTTGCGGAAATGTGTGTTTTTAAATTAATCTGATTTAGTGTGTATTATAATAATGAATCTTTAGTGTATATGTGAATCGGTTAGTGTTGATATTATATAGATGAATCTGTTATAGTGTGTTACTCCTATATAGTAGAATATGAGTTAGTGTGTATCTATATTAAGATGAATCTGTGTTAGTGTGTATTATATAGAATTGAATTGATTAGTGTGTATTATATAGATGAATCCTGGTTAGTGTGTATTAATATAGATGAATTGATTAGTGTGTATTATATGATGAATCTGATTAGTGTGTATTATATAGTGAATTTTAGTGTGTATTAATAGATGAATCTGGTTAGTGTGTATTAATATGTGAACTACTGATTAGTGTTGTTATTATATAGATGATTGATTAGTGTGTATTATAGTAGGAGATGTTGGTTAGTTGTATTAATATAGATGATCTGATAGTGTGTTTTATAGTGAATCTGTGTTTAGTGTGTATTATATAGATGAATTTGTTAGTGTGTATTATATATATGATGGATCTGATTGAGTGTGTTTTATTAGATGAATCTGATTTAGTGTGTATTATATATGATGAATGCTGGTCTAGTGTGGTTTATTAGATGAATTATGGCTGTTAGTGGTGTATTATATAGATGATATTGGCTTAGTGTGTTTATATAGATCTGATCTGGTTAGTGTGTATATATATAGATGAATCTGGTAGTGTGTATTTATATAGATTGAATTGATTAGTGTGTATTATATAGATGAATCTGGTGTGTGTATTATATAGATGATTGGATTAGTGTGTATTATATAGATGAATCTGATTAGGTGTTAATTATATAGATGAATATCTGGTAGTGTGTATTATATAGAGAATCTGATTAGTGTGTATTATATAGATGAATCTGATTAGTGTGTATTATATAGATGATTCTGTGTTAGTGGTGTATTATATAGTGAATCTGATTGTGTGTATTATATAGAGAAACATACAGTCTATAACATAGTTCTACGTCAGATGTTTTAGAGAACATACAGCTATTAACATAGTTCTACGTCAGAGTGTTTTAGATAAACATACAATTATTAACATAGTTCTACGTCAGAGTGTTTAGATAAACATACAGTCTATTAATATAGTTCTACGTCAGAGTGTTCAGAATTTAAAGCATTTTAATTCAGGTCCGGATGTTAATCACAGCTACTCTCACATCCTCTATACAAACACTTATTCTGTATTTTATACCATCTATTGCATCTTGCCTATGCCACTCTGTCATGAGCATCTATATATTTAATTGTATATATTCTTATTTCCTTCTTTATTAGATTTGGCTTCATTAAGTAGTTGTGAATTGTTAGATGACTCAATACATCTGCTAACCATGTGTATGTGATCAATAACATCTGCTAACCATGTGTTTGTGACCAATAACATCTGCTAACCATGTTGTGTGAATCAATAACATCTGCTAACCATGTGTATGTGACCAATAATTGCTAACCATGTGACCATAACATCTGCTAACCATGGTGTGTGATCAATAACTCTGCTAAACCATGTGTGTGACCAATAACATCTGGTAACATGTGTGTGACCAATACATCTTGGTAACCATGTGTGTGACCAATAACATCAGCTAACCATGTGTATGTGACAATAACATTTGATGACCACATAAATTACCATAGCAGGGGCTAAGTGTAACGAATAATGGTTGGAGCTTGAAGGAGGTTTGTGACAGCAGAGATGTACATGACAGGACATGATGATGTGACAGCAGGGATGTTGACGGACAGGACATGATGATGTGACGCAGGGATGTTGATGGACAGCATGATGAGTGACAGCAGGATGTGAGACAGGACTGATGATGTGACAGGGGATGTTGATGGACAGCACATGATGATGTGACAGCAGGGATTTGATGGACAGGACATGATGATGTGACAGCAGTGTTGAGGAAGACATGAGATGTGAGGCAGGGATGTTGATGGACAGGAACATGATGATTGTGAGCAGGGATGTTGATGGACAGGACATGATGATGTGACAGCAGGGATGTTTGTGAACTGGGACAGAACAGTGATGAGTGACAGCAAGGGATGTTGATGGACAGGACATGATGATGTGACCAGCAGGGATGTTGATGGACAGAACATGATGCTGTGACAGCAGGGATGTTGATGGACAGAACATGATGATGTGACAGCAGCGATGTTGATGGACAGAACATGATGCTGTGACAGCAGGGATGTTGATGACAGAACATGATGATGTGACAGCAGCGATGTTGATGGACAAACATGATGAAAAATGACGTTGTGTAAAGGACTGAACAGAACCCGGGGAGGAGGCCGCCTCTGTGAGCTCCAGATGGAAGTTTTGGTTATGACAGAGTGACAATTTAATGAATAAAAGACCTAAAGCTGACAGACTGGGAGAGAGGGGAGGGATAAGGCAGAGAGAGGGGGGAGAGAAAGGGGGAGAGAGAGAGAGAGTGGGGGGAGAGAGAGAGTGAGGGGGATGAGGGAGAGAGGGGGAGAGGGAGTAAGGAGAGAGGGGATAGAGAGGGTAATAGAGAGAGACGGGAGAGAAGAGAGAGAGAGAGAGGAGAGATGC
>NW_019947198.1:35752-45101 GCF_002910315.2 Salvelinus sp. IW2-2015 | reverse complement strand
CACACACACACACAACACAAACCAGGTTTCCATCCAACCATTTTATGCGGATGAATTACCTGATGCGTGAATAAGTCACGTCTGGGCTGATGGAAACAGGAAATGCCGGCACAATTTTTAAAATGCGACAGAMAATTGTTTCGTTCGACATGGTAGGATCTTTTTGTGTCAGTGAAATGATGTGGGAAATGCCGGTGGAAACGCCTTTATGTGCAAATATTGATATAATAACCATCATATGGAGGTCAACTTGATATGTTGTGTGGTCCTCCCACCACAACTTGGGAAAGCAGGCAGGTTATTAGTCTACAGATGAAATACGTTCTGCTGAACTTCACAGGGTGGTGAATGTGCACGGTGACGAGCTTGATGCTTATTCTGGTGAATGATGATCCATGCTTGGCTGCCATTTTACAAATAAAACTTATATCACTATTATCCATAATGTAGGACCCTCACTGTGTCTGCCAGCTGTTGGCTAGAGTACGTGCCAAGACCAGAGTGGACACATTTGCTCTATAACACAGTTGACAAAACCATCAGTAGAGTTGAAAATGCGATGGGAACCCATTTAACTTTATATGCAGTACGTCATCACACACAGCCTTTTATCCTCAATACGTCTGTTTGATGGAAATACATCTATGGTGGGAAAATGAGCATATTGTTTTATGCCAATTGTAGAATATTCGCATGAAAATCTTTAGCAAATTGGATGGAAACCTAGCTACGGACACACCTATTCTACACATCCTCAATCCACACAGGCCTCGCACCCCCACTTTTACATTTTTTATTTAACTAGGCAAGTCAGTTAAGAACAAATTCTTATTTACAATGACGGCCTACCCAGCCAAACCCAAACCCAGATGACGCTGGGCCAATTGTGCGCCGCCCTATGGGACTCCCAATCATGGCTGTTTGTGATACAGCCTGGAAACGAACCAGGCTCTGTAGTGATGCCTCTAGTACTGCGATACAGTGCCTTAGACCGCTGCGCCACTCAGGAGCCCAATGGGTCACACAGTCACTAACACAGTATCTTGCACTTACATAGTTACACAATATGCACACACAGAAAACACACAGCCCAGTACAACATGTTGGGAAGTGAGGAGGAGAGGGGTGAAAAGTCAACTGACAGCTCCATGTCTGCCCAGAGCTGGCTACAGGAGTACATTAACACCAATATGTGAAATGGCGGGAGGGAGAGAAAGAGAGAGGCACTTGCTGTATGTCCCTAAGGAGGCTGGCGTGTGTATGTGCTTGAGTGTGTGCGTGTGTATGTGCTTGAGTGTGTGTATGTGTGAGGGGAATGTCTTGGGAGCGTAGTGTTACTCTGGTGAAGGTAATAAATATACCCGGCAGCACCTCAGAGATCCACCAGCAGCTTTACTGACACAATATTATTCTGCTGCCCCAAAGTCCACTGGGACAATGGGGTGGTGTGTGTGTGTTGAGAGAGTAACTCCAGTTAAAGATTCTGTCCCATATGATTGGGTGCCACTGGGGTCGTCAGAGTCCGTTCCCCTGCAGCCTGGTCTCCAAGAAACCATCACATCAACTAATGCCGCAATTCTCTCATGATCATTTAGTTCCTTATGTAGGCAAGTTGGCATTAAACATGATCCTGACCTGAGCAGGAAGAAGTCCAGGCTCTAGTAACAGGGTTCAACTCCGGGCTCTAGTAACAGGGTCCAACTCCGGGCTCTAGTAACAGGTTCAACTCCGGGCTCTAGTAACAGGGTTCAACTCCGGGGCTCTAGTAACAGGGTCCAACTCCGGGCTCTAGTAACAGGGTTCAACTCCGGGCTCTAGTAACAGGGTTCAACTCAGGGCTCTAGTAACAGGTTCAACTCCGGCTCTAGTAACAGGGTTCAACTCCGGGCTCTTAACAGGGTTCAACTCCGGGCTCTAGTAACAGGGTTCAACTCCGGGCTCTAGTAACGGGGTTCAACTCCGGGCTCTAGTAACGGGGTTCAACTCCGGGCTCTAGTAACGGGGTTCAACTCCGGGCTCTAGTAACGGGGTTCAACTCCGGGCTCTAGTAACGGGGTTCAACTCCGGGCTCTAGTAACGGGGCCGTCAACTCCGGGCTCTAGTAACGGGGTCCAACTCCGGCTCTAGTAACGGGGTCCAACTCCGACAGAGCGAGAGAGAGACAGACGAGAGAGAGACAGAGCGAGAGAGAGACAGAGCGAGAGAGAGACAGAGCGAGAGAGAGACAGAGCGAGAGAGAGACAGAGCGAGAGAGAGACAGAGCGAGAGAGGGAGAGACAGAGCGAGAGAGACAGAGCCAATAGCAGATTGTAATTTATTACAATGTATATTGTATACATTGTTGCTTGGCAAATATTTGACACAATGTTTTCATGCCCAGAAAGCAGCTCGAATTTGAATTTGAGAAGAGAGATAGAGCACGATAGAGAATAGTGAGAAGACATAGTGAAGAGACATAGTGAGAGAGACCCATAGTGAATTGGCTTTTTACCAAAATTACCGCTACAACAGACCATGATTTCACCCTACACACCCTAATTGACAACCAAACAAACCAAAACAAAGGCAAAGTCTTCTCAGCTTGTGATTGCCAAAAAAAGCGCTTCGCTCAATTTGGCTGAGGCGTCTGCTATTACCAAATTGATGGAAAGTGGTGTTGGGGTAAAAACATACGACATTATAAAATCATGTACACAAACAAACAAGTGTGCGGTTTAAAATTGGACAAAACACACACATTCTTCACACAGGTCGTGGGTTAGACAGGGATGCAGCTTAAGCCCCACCCTCTTCAACATATATTATCAACGAATTGGCGCGCGGCACTAGAACAGTCTGGCAGCAACCCGGCTCACCCTACGTAGAATTCCGAAGTCAAATGTCTACCTGTTTGCTATGATCTGGTGCTTCTGTCACCAACCAAGAGGGCCCTACAGCAGCCACCTAATCTTCTGCACAGATTCTGTCAGGACCTGGGCCCTGACAGTAAATCTCAGTAAGACCAAAAATAATGGTTCCAAAAAGTCCAGCACCAGGACACAATTCCATCAAACACCGTTAGCCCTAGAGACACAAAAAACTTATACAAACCTCGGCCTAAACATCAGCACCGACAGGTAACTTCCCACCAGAACTGTGAACGATCTGAGAGACAGGCAAGAAGGGCCTTCTATGACCATCAAAAGGAACATAAAATTTCAACATACCAATTAGTATCTGGCTAAAAATACTTACATCATAGAGCCCATTGCCCTTTATGGTTGTGAGGTCTGGGCGTCCGCTCACCAAACCAAGATTTCACAACAATGACAAACACCAAATTGAGACTCTGCATGCAGAATACTGCAAAAATATCCTCCCAAGGTAGAAATAGCACAGATCGTGAGATCGAGCTCTACGACCCCCCAGCACTCATAAATACCTCACTCGACAACATTGCCAGAACGTCACCCCACGTCCTCTCCTCTACTTCGTCACATGACACATCCCACTCATATGTTAGCTCACTATCATCCCCAGATCACAAGAGCCGTGTAGATTCGTACAACACCAAATAAGCGCAAGACAGCACGATTCCGCAAACCTGTGAGACCAGATCAACCAACAGCACTATCTCACATCAGAACATAGATCGAACTGTAAGAGCTCCCTAAGCAACAGCTAAGTCCTGTAGGTGCTCTTGTTCAAAGCAAGACGGACAGGGACCTAAATCACACCCCGACAGCAGCACCACAGAGAGGACGAACTACGCGAGCGTAGATGTAAGACCCAACCAAATCATTAGAAGTGAAAGAAACAAAAAAAGATAAAGTTGACATTGAGCGACATTGAATTAGAGATGTAACAAAAAACGAGAGCGAAGAGCTTAGAGATGCAACTATTACGGTCCACACTTAGAACAGCAGATACACAGGTGGGTCAGAATGAAGCGAATGAGCCACATGAGCTGGAGCGCAAGACTTGAAGAAAGCAATTGACATGTAAATAGCAGGAACTCAGTGAAGCATTAGCCTGCTATGAGAAAGGCCGCAAGCGATGAAAGGCAAGAACAAATGGCTCTGCAAGAGACAGAACATGAGGACAATAGATGAGCAAGCACTAGCCGGGCGAACAGAGAATGAAGTAGTATGAGACTGAGCAGCACAGCTTGGCGAATAAACCTATCGACTATGCCCTATAGTGTGAAGACGCATTAGAGATATCAAGTGTAATAACCCTCACGATGAAACAACAGGCCAACAAAGAATTATTAACAATAAGCATAACCGAACACTACGCAGATTTTGATCCTTACGAGACCTCCGCATGATCTAAACGGAAAATTCCAATCAGTCCCGACTTCATCCAGCAGTGCAAGACTATTTGCTATCTCTGTTGCCACAAGCAAAAAGGCCGCAACCAATTCTAAACACTACAAACCTCGATTAGTACCAAACTTAACTCTACATACCTTTATTGTACTTATGTAAATCTATAATCAACTTCGTGATGCCTCTCAGTACCATACGTACATCTTCGATAAATACAAACACATGAATACAAATAATAGTGGAATATCAACCGAATTTGTAAGATCTTATGTAGTGTGTAATAATAATTGGAAACTTCATGTAATGTGTGAGATGCTATTACCGTGATGAAATGAGTATATGTAGACTTTGACCCATTATTCACTAACTTAAGGTGCCCAATATCTCAATCACCCACTCCGCTCTACCATCAACTTGCATTTATGTGCACTGTATCATAACACACTGTGACCACATTCTCCGTCCACATACTAACGATCTCGAAGAGCACGCAGAGAGATATGAGAGACGCGAGCAGATGAGCAGAGAGAGAAGAGAGAGAGAGAGAAGAGAGAGACATCGACTTCGATAGAGGAGAGCGTGAGACGAAAGAGAGATGACGAGATGACGAGAGCGCACGAGAAGACTAGCGAGAAGAAGCAGCACGTCCATACCATGAGATGATAGCACGAGACGACTAGACGCGACTGAAGTGTAGATGCATGATGAGAGGAGTTAGTGAATGATTGATGATCGACAGAGAGTATTGAGTAGCAGACAGAGAGCAGAGATTTCAGCCACCTCCATGACTGACCTATACCTGAGCCCACCTCACTCGCGAGAGAGAGAGAGAGAGAGAGAATAGCGAGCTGTCTCTCTCTCTCCTCCGCCCCTGACCGTGAGAGAGAAGAGATCGTAGACGATCTCGAAGATGACTGAGAGAGGATGTGAGAGATGGGGAAACATAACCCCAGGTATGTAGGCGATCCAGTTTTTAGCTCTGAGCATCTCTCGTATGACGATATGACGTAGGAAGACTCTGCGTGGCTCTCGACTCCGATGAAGACTGAGATCCGATCTCTCGTCCCTCTCAGCGATCTCGGATCAATACTCGATCGATCTCTCTCTCCTGATGCTCTCTCTCCTCTCGATCTGATGCTCTCTCTCTCTCTCTTCCTCGTGCTCTCTCTCTCTCCTCCCTCTCTCTCTTCTCCGACTCTACCTGCCGCCGAGCCTCTGCTGCGTCTCTGGGGGGCCTGAGAGAGAGAGAGAGAGGTGGTGGATGAAGACGAGAGGAGAGAGAGAGAGAAGAGAAGAGAGAGAGAGCCAAAAAATAGACCCATACAACACTGGGGTTATGTCCAACAGAGAGACATGCAGGGGAAGGAAGAGAGAGAAAGGGCTGCGAGAGGGGAGGAGGAGGCATGAGACAAAGACAAACACAACCATGACACTCAGTGCGCCCAGTTTATAGGTACCACCCATCTAGTACTGGACGACCCCCTGTAGCCATGAAAGATGCTCTCTCTCCTTTGTCTCTCTGACCGCTGCGCCACTGGATGAGGGTAGGAGATGTACTGTTTACTTGGTTGTCAGCGATGGATATGGCACCTTAACTATGGCACCGTACTCTCCTTCTCGCTAGCATTCCCTTTTTCCCTTTCCCTCTCGGCCCATTGTCTCTCTCTCTCTGGCGTTGGAGGCATTGTAGTTGTCCCTCTACATAGTGAAATGCTCAGCGTAGAAGTCTAGAAAGGCTGCCAAAGCAGATCACACAGAGGAAGACGGGCATCCGCAGAGCATAGAGAGTGAGAACAAGGGAGGGGGTAAGCAATGTGACCTGAATGACAACAGGACTACAGACAGCCTATGATCTCATCCCTCTCTTTATAACCCCCTCTTTCCCCAACCCCCTCTTCAACCATTGTCTCTCTCTCTTCCCACTCTTTTCCCACTCGCCCTCCTCCCCCTATTCTTCTCTCCTTGTCCTATGACTCACCCTGTCTCCTCGTCCCTCCCTCTAACTTCAGCCCCCCGACTCCTCCATCCCCCAACCAAAAGTTGGAGCTACTTACCACACCTCCAACCAACCCCCTCCCCTTTATATATTCTTCACTTACAACCACCCCTCCACACCCCGAGCTCCTGTGTCCCAGGCAGGAGATTAGCCCCCCCCCCCCTTCCACACACACAGCCTAGCTGCTGCATTATTGAATGTGTGTGTGTGGGCTCCTCTCCTCCCTCTGGCCGTTAATGGCATCTGTGTCTCCCCCAGGAGGGAAGAGAGCGCCAGAGATGGCATAAAGAGAGGAGGCAGGAGAGTAGAGTCAGAGAGGTTAAGTCTGGGGGTGAAGGTACCACACTGCTTTTTCTCCTGCATGGCATTATGCATTTCAGACACACACACAGACTGACTGACTGACTGACTGTAGGGGTGCTTAAAACCCATCAAACAGACTGTGGACATGTCATGATTTCAGTGTAGTGCTCTGTGTGATATGGTGTGTGTGTGTGTGTGTGTGTGTGTGTGTGTGTGTGTGTGTGTGTGTGTGTGTGATGTCGTCGGTCTCGTTTCTGCTGTCAGAAATGAGCAGCCTCTTGTGATAACTTGATCCACGGTGACTCAGGACAAGGCTTGGCCTCTGGTGTAACGTATAGGACACAGCCTTGGGTGTGATGAAAAGACAACCTGTTGTGCTTCTAGTTCCTCAGATCCCTGTAGAGAAAACCTGTCTGTCCCGTTATCACAACACTTCTACTGGGCTCTGGTTGCTGAGACATTGTTTCCTACCAAGATCACACTCCATATTACTTACTCCCACTGTGCTTTCATCCCATTGTTTAGCTGCGTTTGGGGGGGGGGGGTATTTACCCTTTTATTTACACACACGGTATCTGTCTCCATATCTGTATGTGTTTATGATGATGATGATGTTGGTTTGTAGTCGTGTTCCAGAGCGTTGCAGGCAGATTTGTCTCTCTACTTACCGGGGCATACCATTTTCACCTGTTGAACCTGACGCACGCATGTGTGTGGTGTGTGTGTGTGTGTGTGTGTGTGGTGCAGTGTGTGTGTGTGTGTGTTGTTGTGTGGTGTGTGTGTGTGTGTGTGTGTGTAGTCTGTTGCCTGTGTCAATGTCATCGTATCAAAGCTGAGTTTCGGCAACAAATATATATAAAAAAGAAATCTGTCAATAATTGAGAACTCCCCAAACTGCCCTTATTCAGTTAGTCAATCTGGTTCACCAATGCAGACCTATTTAAGCCCACATASAACTACATAAAGCAGATCTGGCACATCTCTTTTGAGCGTGGCTCTATGTTGGTTGCCAGATGCTGTGTATTGATGTAGTGAAGGGCGTTAGGTAACAGGGTCTAAATGGTGGCGCTGCGTAGCATGGTACAGATTACTATCTATCTGTCAATCAGTCCATCGTCTACAAAGGCCCTCCAACATCTAGCTACATTTGGGTATTTTGATGCTTTTCAGGGCTCATCTCTCAATGATCGGCTATGAAAAGCCAGCTGACATTTACTCCTGAGGTGCTGACTTGTTGCACCCTCTACAACTACTGTGATTGTTATTATTTGACCCTGCTGGTCATCTATGAACGTTTGACCATCTTGGCCATGTTCTGTTKTAATCTCCACCCGGTACAGCCAGAAGAGGACTGGTCACCCCTCATAGCCTGGTTCCTCTCTAGGTTTCTTCCTAGGTTCCTGCCTTTCTAGGGAGTTTTTCCTAGCCACCGTGCTTCTACACCTGCATTGCTTGTTGTTTGGGGTTTTAGGCTGGGTTTCTGTACAGCACTTTGATATATCAGCTGATGTAAGAAGGGCTATATAAATTGATTTGATCTGGACTAGTAGTGACTTTTCTGCTGTAGTGATGTCATACACACCCATGATGTAGCTAGACCTCATACTTCGAATGCGGTCTAAAGTTAAGCCAYATCCGCAACGCCATGTTATCTGTTGTATAGATCCTGCCACGTGAATCAGGAGAAAGTTGGAGACCTCAAACCCTGATGAATGGGATTGGTCGGCATTGACTAGGCCCGATTTCTATCACAGAACTCTGGACTCCTGTTCTTCTCTGGTAGAGTAATGGTTATGTAGAGAGGATGTTAGTCATATTGAACAGTAGGTGATCAGTGTTTCTCTCTGATTTAAACTATGTCACACTCCTGTGACGCTAACACCCAGTCTGGCTCATTTGTCACATGACCACACGCATGTGAGGAAATAGCCTGTCAAGTGCATTCAACTCGTCATTCAAGCCTCATGAATATACACTCATTCACTCACATATTGGCGTATTCTCAATCTTGAATACACATTTACATCAAGGTAAATGAGCAGACAAACAAACAAACACCCATGAACATGTGCCCACACCCACAGTCTGTTTCTGCCTTTCACACTTTGACTTTCCGTTGTACATTTGGGGAGGGAGGGAGGGAGGGAGGGAGGACTAGGTCATGTTGTTTCCTCTGTCAGTAGGAAAGAGTGACAGAATCAGGGAAAAGAGGTGGAGAGGTTTTCATTATGAAAAGTATTCCACAGACATAGAAAGAGCACCAATGTTGTGGTCGCGTGTGTGAGTGTTCACTATTAGAGTAGTATCACTGCAGGGAGATCAGTGAGTGTTCACTATTAGAGTAGTATCACGGCAGGGAGATCAGTGAGTGTTCAGTGTGCACTATGAGATATATCACATGCAGGGAATACAGTGTTGAGTGTTCACTATTAGAGTAGTATCACTGCAGGGAATCATGTGAGTGTTCACTATAGAGTATATCACGGCAGGGAATCAGTGAGTGTTCACTATTAGAGTAGTATCACTGCAGGGAGATCAGTGACAGTGTTCACATAGAGTAGTATCACTGCAGGGAGATCAGTGATGTTCACTATTAGAGTAGTATCACGGCAGGGAGATCAGTGAGTGTTCACTAATTAGAGTAGTACACTGCGGAGAATCAGTGAGTGTTCCATTAGAAGGTAGTATCGACGGCAGGGAGATCAGAGAGGGTTCACAACTTAATAGCGTATCACTTCGC
>NW_019947198.1:20978-30207 GCF_002910315.2 Salvelinus sp. IW2-2015 | reverse complement strand
GCAGGGAGATCAGTGAGTGTTCACTATTAGAGTAGTATCACGGCAGGGAGATCAGTGAGTGTTTCCGGCGCAGGACTGTTGTGGTTGGGTGGACGCCCTAGCAGTGACGGTGACAGGAAGGTTGTGGTTTCTACACCCAGTCTACCATGAGTCAGATACAACACAAAGTAGAGTGGAGGAAAGAAGTGGAGGAGGGCAGAGAAGAGGCCAGGTCAGGCAGGTGTGAGTGACAAGCAGCCACACTCGATGATGTGCAGCAATGTGTACGCGTTAATAACAGTAGAAACAGAACCAGACTGATGTACAGATGGATCCCAAATACATCCCTAAGCTACAGACAGAGAACTAAAAGAGCGAACACAAATAGGCCTCACTAATCCTCTTTCCTCTTCCACAACACACCTTCTAGAACACWTGTTCCACTCTGCACCTGAGAACACTTGACAGGGCTAGTGGCAACCTCTCTCCTCTTGTAGGAGTTGGAATCAATATTCATGTCCTGCCCTGCAACTAAACAGCATTCCTGTGACTCAGCTATTGGCCCAGACGTTGGGTTTTTATGTGCTGCCTGCTGTTTAGAGTTCAGAKCTAAGTGYACATGTAGACTGAGAGCAAAGCCTTTCTGAACGTGCTGTCCTCTATGGAGGCTAATCGTCTCAGTCCATCAGTATGGCTGTGCTCCACGGACCTCCAGGCTAACTCCCTTCTCCCTGGTCTCCCACCTCTCCTCCCCAGGGTTTGCCTTTCCAGACTGGGCCTACAAACCCGAGTCGAGCCCCGGCTCGCGACAGATCCAGCTGTGGCACTTCATCCTGGAGCTGCTGAGGAAGGAGGAGTACCATGATGTCATCGCCTGGCAGGGGGACTACGGAGAGTTTGTCATCAAGGACCCTGACGAGGTGGCCCGGTTATGGGGGGCCCGCAAGTGCAAACCCCAGATGAACTACGACAAGCTGAGCAGGGCACTCCGGTAAGGAAACTCAATGACACCAAGCGTGTCCAGCTCCATGTGCTGTTTACACACGGATCCTAATGCACATGGCTGTCTTATGGCAGTGATCCAGGCCCCAGTTACTCTCCAAGCTCGGGCTTAGGRCCCAGATATAGGGTTATTGTTACGTTGTGCACGTCTGCTTGACACAACCATGTCTCTCACACCTGCCTAAGCTGGCTGTTATGACTCTGACCACCAGCTCTAGCCCTTAAAGCACTGTATACTGTAGGCCTATCGTATTGGCACTGACCCCTATCTCCCAATACACTGTATACTGTAGGCCTATCGTATTGACTGACCTATCTCCAAGACACTGATACTGTAGCCTACGTTGCACTGACTATCCCCAATACACTGTATACTGTAGGCCTATCGTATTGGCACTGACCCTATCTCCCAATACACTGTATACGGTAGGCCTATCGTATTGGCACTGACCCTATCTCCCAATACACTGTATACTGTAGGCCTATTGTATTGGCACTGCCTATTCCCAATACACTGTATACTGTAGGCCTATCGTATTGCACTGACCCTATCTCCCAATACACTGTATACTGTAGGCCTATCGTATTGGCACTGACCCTATCTCCCAATACACTGTATACTGTAGGCCCATCGTATTGGCACTGACCCTATCTCCCAATACACTGTATACGGTAGGCCTATCGTATTGGCACTGACCCTATCTCCCAATACACTGTATACGGTAGGCCTATCGTATTGGCACTGACCCTATCTCCCAATACACTGTATACTGTAGGCCTATCGTATTGGCACTGACCCTATCTCCCAATACACTGTATACGGTAGGCCTATCGTATTGGCACTGACCCTATTCCCAATACACTGTATACGGTAGGCCTATCGTATTGGCACTCACCCTATCTCCCAATACACTGTATACTGTAGGCCTATCGTATTGGCACTGACCCTATCTCCCAATACACTGTTTTGGCAGTGACCAGAAAGCACATGGACTCTATTGACACCATCTCAAACCCCATATGCCTGCCATGGCGGTGATAATATTGCCCATGTAATGGCAGTGACTAAACAAAAAGACTTCACTCAAACACAGCAAACACAAGCCCCTTATACTGTTATGGCATTGACCTCCATGACCCCGTATGACTTCCTCATACACTGTATAACCGCTACTCTGACCACATGTAGCCTATCACATGTCAATCACCCATACTCTGTATAACCGCTACTCTGACTACAGGTAGCCTATCACATGTCAATCACCCATACACTGTATAACCGCTACTCTGACTACAGGTAGCCTATCACATGTCAATCACCCATACACTGTATAAAAGGGATGAGCATGACAAGTTGAGTACTCAAACTGACGTCAACCCAATCTTTACCAGAGATTTTTTTTAAATCTCCAAAAACTGTAAATCTATTTGGTCAACATTTTATCTTGAAGACAACGTTCATTTGCTTTGACTAGTGTTCTATTTGTACATGTGCATTTGCAGGACACAACAAAAAATAAACCAAGCCAAGCATCACACAATGCTGCTCCCTAAATTCCCTTTCTCAGAAATAATGTTCCAACATTATTTCTGAATAATTTAGTCATTTTCCGCTTAGGGTATTTTGCGGTTGTCACTGGTTACCACAGCCACAAAGTCAAAATGAGCTATATTGTAAAAATGAATGAAAACAAAAAATTCTATCAAGTCTAGGCCTCCGAACCAAACAGATGTCCGGGACATAACTAATCCCCATGCTGTGTTCAATGTAGTATTGTTAATCAATTTAGAAAATTACAAGGAACAGACATAATACACTAAATCCAACGTCTGTATATCAAAAAGAAGACAGATTTTGGTTTGTAACCTTGAAAAATGTGTCTTTCAACTTGAGAAAATGATCACTCTGAGAATAACTGTTCCAGGCGGGAGATGTGAATCACTTGGCACTATTCTGTTATATTACATCTGCTTTTTTCTATAAAATAGGTGTCTTGACTGTGATAAGAGCGTCTTGTCTGCTAAATTAACAAAACTAGGCTATGCCATTGCACAGCCATAGGCTTCTTCAAGCAAGCACCACATTGCTGAGGTTGCTACCTTTTTGAAGATTGTGTTCCACAATATAATATAACCTGATGATATTACAGTTTCAATAAATTCATCTTAAATTGCACTTGTTTTTTTATTGACTGGATATATATGAGGCAATTTAGCAATTAAGATTCGTTATCTATAATGGTTATGATAAATGAGCCATTGTTTGCTCACTGTTGGCATAAACAGAACATACATGCGCACATATTTGTTTCTAAAAATAGTACTCGAGCGATTGAAAACAAATCATGTGAGAACTGTTCCAGTCAAAAAGGTCAAGTGTCCCTCCCTACTGTATAACTAGTCTGACCACATGCAGCCTATCACATGTGACTCTGAAGCCCGTCATTTATGGACACCAACTCAGGTCCCATATAGCCTTCTGTTATGGCACTGACCCTAACACCCATTAGGGCCTCACCGTTAKGGCAATGACCCCCATACACTGGAACACCAATTCAAGCTATTTTGGTGATGACCCCAGCCTTACTGTTAGGTGTGTGACCCTGTAGTGTAACGAGCCAGTAATCCATCCATCCAGGCCTCAGGCTGTACAGTGTCATCCCCCAGGCGGCTCACTGCTTAGCCTGAATTTGTCACACTGATCTCCCTCACAGCCACACACACTCACCGTAACACACTATTTACTCACTGATAACAACGCAACAGACTTTGACATACACTTTGGACTAATCTGTACAATCTAGAATAATATGTAGGTGAAACATTGCAATGCAATTGCTTCAATCAGGACAGAAAATAGGAGCCATAACCTGAGAGAACTACACAGTTCAACAGCCAAGTATCTAACCTAACCAGTCACCACTGACTGTTTGAATGGGCTGGCTTGTAGTCTCTTGTATTTCTGACTTCACAAAACAGAGATTAGACTAAGCACTGATAAACCACACATAATCTGGAAGCAGTGAGAGCAGAAGAGCGATGGGGTCGCCCTGTTTAGGGTTGGGGCTTACGTAAGGTCTTTACTGTGGTGTGATTAACATGGTGTCTGTTGCAGATGGGGTCTGATGAGGACAGACTGGTTTAACACACTAATWGCAAATCACAGTTTGTAGGGAGGGGGGTGTTTTCCTTTTGTATTAATTCCTCATTGAATAAGTCCTTTTGGGTCTTAATACACCTTAACGATGTGAGATCCACCTCCTTCCTTCTCCTCGCCTCTGCCCTCCTTCTTCCTTATTCTCTCCTCACTCTACCTCACTCTTCTCTTCCTCTCATCCTCTCCTCTCATTTCCTCTGGTCTCATCCTCCTTATAGTCTACTAGTGTCCAGTCCTGTAGAGTCACAGTATTGGAACAGATATGGAGCTTAGCCCACCAGTAAGTAATGTATGTATTTATATATATATATATAGTACCAGTCAAAAGTTTGGACACACCTACTCATTCCAGGGTTTGTCTTTATTTAAAACCATATTGTTTACATTCATGGCAGCCTTCCTCCTCTTTCACTCTGCTCACCTTGTATCTTTCCCTCTGTAGCGTCTCTCTCCCTGATATCTCTGACCTTAACACACATACTTATATTTCTATCTTTGTGGAGACCTAAAATTGATTTCCTTTCAAAATCCTATTTTCTCTAACCTTACCGCCTAACCCTACCGCCTAGACCTAACCCTACCGCCTAGACCTAACCCTACCGCCTAGACCTAACCCTACCGCCCCTGCCAAGACCTAACCTACGCTAACGACCTTACCGCCTAACCGCACGAGACTAACCTACGCCAAGACCTACCCTACCGCTAAGACCTAACTCGCCAAGCACCTTACCACAGACCTACCCGCTAGACCTAACCTAAGACACCCCAGAGACTAACCTATCTAACCGCTAGTACTAACCCTACGCTAGACTAACCTACCACAAGACTATAGAGAGGCATAACCTACCGCCTAGACCTAACCTACACGCCTAGGACCTAACCCTACCCAAGACTAACCCTAAATTGTAACCCTAAACCAACACCCTAAGCGTAAAATAGCTTTTGTCCTCTGGAAAGAAGAACAAAGATCACACATACCACACATACCACACATACCACACATAACACACACACAACACAGACACAACACACACACAACACACACACACCACACACACACACACACACACACACACACACACACACACACACACACACACACACCAAACTAATCCTCACTGTGTGAGATGTGAATTTCACAGTGGCTGTGGGAGCAGGGAGACAGGAATGACGCAGGGAGTCACGTGTCCTCTTGGAGAGTCAACTCACAGGCACACTGGATTACAATAGTATTCCTGATGAGGGGAAATCACTGTGTGCACAGTATAAGGAAACTGTAAGCTCACGGGGCTGGGTTGATTTGGAAGCTTGCAGGGGCTTGAAAACAATGCGTTTGAACTGTGGTGTGTAAGCTTATACTCCAGCTGAAGTCTTGGTGTACCTCGTTGCAGACAGTGAAAGAGACTTACTGACTTGGCGATCTCGCAGATGTATTTCATCTCACATATGGTTGTGTGGGCAAGTGGTGGCACGTGTGCTTGTGGTAGATTGCTTTGCTTCAATATGAGGGATGCGGTTGTGCTATACAATTGTGTGTTTTATTGGTCTTTAGTCGCATTACTCCTCTTATCGACATGTTACTATAGTTTGAATGGTGATCGTTTCTGAAGAGGCTGTTTGGTTGTCGGTGACATGTACCCATGCCATACAGCATACGCTCAGGTGCTTGTGTGGTAAGATGTGTGTGTTGTCGTAGCTGTGTCTCGAATGTGCCTGTGTTGGTAGTGAGTAGTGGTGGGGTGTGTGTGTGTGTGTTGTGGTTGTGTGTGTGTGTTGTGTTGTTGGTGTGTGTGGTGTGGTGTGTTGTGTGGTTTGTGTTTGCGGAAGTTGTGTGATGTACTGAATGTGAGTGCTAGGGGTGTGTGAGTGTGATGTGGTGTTTGTTGCTGTATCGAGGGGATATAGTTTATGTGTGTGTGATTATGTTGTTGGGTTAGCTCTGGTGTAGGTGAAATTTTGTGAGATTGGGATAGCTTGTGATCAGATCGATTTATTGATCACTAGTGATCTATTCAGAGGGACAAAGCGCTGAAAAGGACTTGGTTCAACAGTAGAGTGTGGATGGTTAATGGTCTTCCGTTCACAGTGAGTATCTCTTATTGTGTTAGCGTGCTTGTAGGCTCACGATGTGGGTCGTAAACGATGTGTATACGGGGCTCTGGCGCAAGGCGTTAGGTTTAGGTCCTAGGCGGTAGGGTTACGCGCTATCTCATGCTAGGTGACATGGGTCGCAGGATGAGAGGAGATGTAGGGGATGTAGGCAAATGCGTCATCAGTGTACTCGGTATAGGAGGTTGGTGCACAATCTCCAGAGATGGAGTTCGCAGAGGTAATAGCCCTGTCTTCAGTGTCTCTCTGCTCGCTCTATCTCGCGTGGTGGCTGATGAGCTTATAGTGTGCGTGGTAGGTGTGTCCTCGTGATGGGGATATGATGCTAGTCGTGACTGTAGGCGAGCTCTTACGGATACATGTGTCGAGCAGGTTAGGGAGTGTAGCTCATTGGGCCGGACAGCTGGGTAAAGGATTAGCGTATGATGGCGAGTGCAGCAGTAAGGATCATCCTAGGCTTCCTCCCTGCGTCGTCTGCTAGCGGACACGACTTACGCACATGTTCCTAGGGCGTAGTGCAGTTGATGTGTGTCTATAGAGCGTGTTAGAGTAGGACTGCTGTGACAGGTCTCAACTGCTAGGTGGATAGCTAGGTCAGTGATGTCACGGCTTATGAGAAGAGATCAGAGCGCTATTTTAGGTGCGGTAAGTGATTAGAGAGAGACTAAGGGGTAGGATGGGCGGTGTTGACTGTATGAGTTTGGGATATAAGGATAGATGTTGTAACTGTTTATTTGTACGCTGTCAGCTCGCATGTAACAAAGTTCGACAATCTACATAGTCATTATGGTCGTGTGTCAAGGGGATAGGTTACATGAGTAGGAGTTAATTTTATGGCTGTAGCGGGGCAGAGAGAGAGCCGCATCTCACAACGGGAGGCGACAAAGACAAGCAGACACACACGGCAGAGTGAAGCAAGTAGTGAAAGACGCACACGACGGATAGTAGCTGCATTGATGTAGACAATCATGGTTTTACAAAGAATGACAATGAGCCAATGAACCTGGCGTCGGGCAATAGAAATGGCAGTTTGTCAAACTTTTGACTGTACTCATACCTAATATATATAATAAGACTATCAGATACATTATTACTAGATGGGCTTAAACGCTCATGATCTTAAGTTCAATACTAGTGACATCTACAGGACGTGGACATAGTAGACTATAAGAGATGAGCAACTCAGGAGCGAAATATGAGGAGGATGTGGTAGAATGAGGATGAGAGGAAGAGAAGAGTGCGAGGTCAACAGAACACAGTGAGGAGAGAATAAGGAAGAAGGAGGGCAGAGGCGAGGAGAAGGAAGGAGGTGGATCTCATACAATCGTGTAACGGAACATCGCACATACATTAAAGGACACACACAAAACAACAGCAACACACATTACTATCAGCGGACAACTAATACAGCACACAAAGGGAACAGCAACATGCCCCTCGCTCCTTCTACAAGACTGTGATTTCGACATATTGTGACCGATGTTATACAACTCAGTGCGTCAGCATCCATCTCATAGTAACCCTCCATACTCGTCACATGACAAACCCACATTCACTAATACAGCTACAGTTTAGACACCACCGTACCGCCGTTACGTAACGTCCAACATGGCTAAAGCAGGTGCGACAACCGAGTTTCGCTGCTCATGTCATGCTGCTTCACATGCTTCAGATTTATGCGCGTCGTAGCGTTGTTCACTCAAAGAATGCCAGACATAAGCATGCTACTGAGATGTCGAGAGTCTGTGTAGAGTTTAGTTATGTGTAGTAGTAGCAGAAATACAACAGAAGAGAACATACTAATAGACCGGCAGTTGTCACTTAACATGCAGCTTTCAGTTTCGTGTGGTACTGTCAGGGGCCTATTGTAACTGGATCTATCATATGTGGTGTGTCACTGTTGTCATGTTTGGCTGTTGTAGCTGTGTAAGTGGAGAGGGTAGCCAGAGTCACGAGGCATGCAATATGAGAATAATACTCGCGCTAGTGTTGTGTGTGTGCTCGTGATGTGGGTGTAGATGATGTGGTGCTAGTGATATGGCAGAGACAGTCTAGTATTAGACCGTACATATTAGGTATGGTTGTGTAGGTGTATAGTGATGGAGCTAGCTAGTAATGATAGATGATGGTCCGAAGGTGGTGAGAGTAGTCAGAGAGTGCCTGAAGCTTTGCATGGTTGTGTAAGATGGAGATTGGATGTAGGTGTATGATTAACGGTAGGAGCAGAGTGCTGATGATGGCTGTATGATGGGAATGGCAGTGTTGTGTAACAATTAGGCTAGTGTAGCTCATGTGGAGCGCGCTGGTGGGTGGGTATAGACACTGTACAGCTGAGGACCGGGTGGAAGTAGATTTGTACTGGCTACGTTACAGTAATGTGTGTCCTCACTAGCGCAATAACAGATAGTAATCGATGCATCGAGGGTAGATCATACCATATAGCTAAATTAGCATACTGTTAGCGTCGTAATTCCAGATGGAGGGTCTAGTGTGTGTCATAGAAAGGCGGCGAGCTGATCATGGCTCTAAGAGGATGTGTAGGTGAATTAGACGCCAGTGATCAACTTATAGCGAGATTGCTAATATCGCGGGGCATACTTGGGGGTACGTATACGCTGCCTCGTGTTCCATAAATTGCTCGTGCCCTCGCTATCAAGTAGTCATATGTGTTAGAGGCTAGGTCCTGCCTATGGTGTCAGACTAATCAGTATGAAGCGTCAGTAAGGGGAGATGACGTATACTCACCGAAATGACTGCGTTTGTAGGATCGGATGAAAGGTCTATAAAAGTGGTCGGAACTGAGTGCAGGAGGGGTATGTAAGAGGTAAGCATTGGGGCGGGTGCGATTGTAAACATTAGGTGCGGTTTGAAAATGGGAGAGTCTCAAGTCCTCTGATATTGTTATTTGTTAATATCGTGTGCTTTTTGAATTAGGATGTACTGGCTGGCAGCAGTAGTTTCATTCAAGAGGTGAGTAGTCAG
>NW_019947198.1:4674-20651 GCF_002910315.2 Salvelinus sp. IW2-2015 | reverse complement strand
AAACGCAGAGAGATAAGATGTGTTGGCTTTATTACTGCGTTGTGGGGTAAGTCTACACCAAATAAAAAGGAGCAAGTGCAGTATGCACTTGGAGAATAACTCTAGCTCTATTTCATTAAGAAAACATACTCTGAATGAAGCTGCAGCTGAGAGAGATGAGTTCAGCCTTAGAGCTCAGGTTAAAGTCAGAGAATATGCAGTATAGATGCACGCAGAGACGGAACGAGAGGAGGAGAGACAGAGAAGGAGGAGTACGAAGCAGGGGATCAGAGTAGCCGTCAGAGAAGAAATTTCGAGAGAGATGGAGGCAGGAGAGAGCCAGACGCTTAAGTTCAGGGAGACACGCAGAGGAGGATAGTACGCAAGAGATGAGTTAGAGACGAGCCAGAGAAGAGGTGAGACACGTGGAGTACGAGATGCAAGACGGCCCGGAGCATTAGAGGAGTTGTGATTGAGACGCTATTTCATGTCCAGTATGTGCCATAGTTCTCTGGAGAAGAGAGGAGAGACGAGTCAGAGAAGAGGGCAAGGAGATCAGAGAGAGCAGAGATCATGCAGTAGAAGCAGGCTGAGAAGAAAATACGATGAGTACAGAGGTACAGAGGCAGAAAAGATGAGAGAGATGCACGTCTTAGAAGATGGGAACGACTAGAGATGAGAGAGAGTCAGAGAGTCAGTGAGAAGGATCGTATCGATGAGAGCTTAAGAAGGAAGACCGAGCATGCATGAGATTGACGCAGTAGTACAATGGAGAGAAGTTACGCAGGCCGATAGCAGAGTATGCAAGAGCACATATGAGGTAATAGAACGAGAGAGTAGAGGGCAAGGAGAGCCAGGTATCCCTAGTCTCACAGGTGAGAAGTAAGAGGACAAGATAGCAGGAGAAGGCAGGAGAGTCACGAGGGAGCGACGCATAGATGCAGCAGCCCTAGAAGAGTGAGTAAAGACGATGGTAGGTGAGCATGCAGTGCATGCACGTAAGATACTGAGTGGACGATAAGAGTTGAGATAGACGGTAGTCGAGCAGCAGCACTCCGGCTGAGATACGATTGCACGCGCGACAGTTTACATGTTCGAGTCAATCTCCTAGTCCTTCCTGTATGTAGATAGACACGATGTATGAAGGATCAAGGAGGAGACAAAGAAGAGAAGGTAGAGAGAGCGAGAGAAAGAAGGAGGGAGAAGCAGAAGAGACAGAGAGCAAGATTTCCCACGCGCATATGAGGGAGATATGAGCAGACGCACGTCAGCAGCCCGCTCAGAGAATCCCCCCCCCCTTATGGGAAGCAACTGGAGGTAGGATGTATGAGAGTCAAGTAGAATGAGTCAGGTATCTACTTGTGGATGTCAGAAGAGAGGAGAGATGAGCACCATGGGTATAGTCGATGGAGTGTGAACGAACGGACATGTTCGCACGCACCGTAAGCTCACTGTCCTGAGAAGAAACGTGTGATGAAATGACAAGAGCAAGGATCATGCAGCACGTAGTCCCTATTGGCATGTAAAGTACATGTAGAACCGAAGCAGAAAGCACGCTTATGCTATGCCCTATGGTTAACAGAGTAGTGTCCAAAGCGTACTCGAAATGCAGAGAGATTCAGATGAGAGCAAGACGCATATGAGAGAGTAACTGAGGTAGTGGAGAGCAGAGCAGGTAGATCACGCACGTGAGAGGTGTACTAGAGAGACGCACTAGAGAGAGTGATGGTAGGAGTATAGATGACGCGAAGAAGAGCCCAGCTAAGCGTACCTGATGGTTAAGCGGGTAGTAAGGTAGTACAGGACAGAGGCAGGCAGCCTATCATAGCAGGGAGAAGAGCTATGTGTTGATGTTACAGTTTTTCAACGAAAGACGAGTCGCCTTGTCTTGTACAGTCTAGGTGAGATAGTATATGTGAGCAGTGATGCAGACGAGAAGAAGCAGGAGAAGAGAGAGAGAGAGAGCTAGATGAGAGTCTAGAGGCCTTGGAGAAGAGGCATAGGAAGAGATGAGCACAGGTGCAACGCCAGGATCCCGTGAGTAGACTATGACTGAGAGAGGAATACAGAGCACAATGAGTGGGAGAAAGAGAGGAGCAGAGAGCAGAAAGGGAGAAGAGCAGGAGAGAGAGCAGAGAAGAGGGAGAAGAGACGCGACAGAGAGGCCGAGAAGAGGGAGAAAGAGAGGAAGAGAGAGAAGAGAAGAGGCGAGAAGAGAGGACAGCAGAGCAGAGAAGAGGTGAGAAGAGAGAAAAACTACTCCGCTCAGGCCCGTTGAACCGCTCGCGCTGGGCTAGACAGACAGACAAATAATTGTTTACTGTACATTAGTTCAACTCAACTCTTCGTTCAACAGTCTTACTGGAATCCTCTCATTGAGTGGGAGTTATGGGAATGAGTGACTTAGCCGACCGCAGGGGGAGAGATTAGAKTGATTTAGTCAGCGGGACCAGCCACATGAAAGCAACAAATGGTCCATTATTATGGGAACATCAGMTCTGGGCGTAATAATTATTTTGCTTATAGATTCTCCAGCATCTCGTCTGTAGCCTGGAGTGATATAATGACTCATTAACCCTGTCTTTCTCGTTATTCTTGTACCTTTATACCTKGTCTCATATCGAGGGCTTCATCCGACTGTACTGTACTGTAATTGGCCTGAACAGGCCGTCTTTAATTTCACAGGCTGGTTGGTAGCTCTGTTTAGGCTGGGTTTTCCTCACCTCAAAGTGAACATACAGAATGAAAGGCAGTCGCAGGGCCTCTCAGAGGCCAGCTGGCCATTTATCAGTTCTCTATGACAGACATAGCGTGACACAATGAACTCACTAGGGCRTTAACAAGAACCAGAYAAAAGTGAACTGATGCACTCCCAGATCAGAAGCCACAAATAGTTAAATAATACCCAGAAGGMCATGATTGTCATTTAAATCATTTATCTTTCAGTTATTGCCTGATTCTACTAGGATGTTAAGTACTTCTATGCATGAAAGAATAATAACAGTAGTAAAGATGTGTTTCCTGCTCRTAACTGGATTCAACTTGTTATTCCAAGCCTTTCCCATGTTCAACCAGCAGCAGTGTTGAGATAAAGGGCTGGGGGAGCTCCCGAGGACCCCCKCTGTTGCCTCATCATTAACCAGAGAAGAGAAACAAACCGGGCTGGGTTCAGAGGTCGCTCAGGAAGGCCACGCTCAGCAAGACGATTAAGCGGCCCGGATTTCAGAGACGCTAATTATCGAAGCTCAAAGGACCCTGTGTGTGTTGCATGAGTGTGTTTGTTCACACCGTGTGTGTGCGTGTTGTGTGTGCGTGTTGTGTGTGCGTGCATCCACACTGCATGTGTCTACCCTAGTGCCCTCAGGATAACGTATGGAGGCTTGCTATGTTTTAATTGGGATACTACTACCCATGCTGCAGTGCTCTCCCTGCGAGAGAGATCGATGACCTCTGACAGACACTTAGGGGTTACACAGTGAGGGCAGCCTCCYAGGTTCAAAGGCCCTCTGTTTACATTCGATCCAGTCGCCCCCAGGGCTCCTATGCATTAAAACCTATGTAGTCCCTACACAACGCCTTCGAAAGTCAAGCCGCTAACACACGCTACAAATACCAACAAATAGCGTGTTTTAATATGGTGGGTAGACTTCCTCTTTAACTTAGAAATAAACACATGTAAAATGTCCTGAGAGCGTTGTGTTGTCATTGTTGAACCCATGGAACTGGGTTATCAGCAACAGAATGCAGAGGAAGGAAAGTTGAACTCGTGCGAGCGTTAGTTACCCCTTCAAAACAGAGGATTCATCTTTTGCAGCCTCTGTTGACGGAAACTTTACCTCGCCACATAGCAAAGACGAGCAAACACAGAGTGAACTTTCAACTACCACCGAGACACGTTTGATGTCGGGGGCATTGTGCAACTTCATAAGCTCCTGTTTTCTCACAACATCTGCTTGTCAACCTCYCTTTCAACTCAACGCTGCTGCCGTCAAAAGTGGACCCAAAACAGGGGYATTGGAAAAAAAGAGAGTGAGAAAGACAAAAAATAGTTTCTTCTAAGGTCATGATTTAGCAATTAAAGCCTGTGATAGAATATGATATTTCACCCCTATTTTTTCAGATTGGGATAGATCTAATCTTCTTTGTTTTCAAACATAAAAACAGTGATTTGTGTTTTGGGTTCTTTTATACTGCCCAGCTAAAAGGCGCTTTGAAGCCACAGTCTGAAATCTGGGAATCTTTTCAACGGTCATTTCAATTCTTTATATTTTTGCTTAAAAAACAAATCTCAGGCTGTAGCTTTAAAGCCTTCCACATGTCCAAACAGAGAGAGACGAGAGAGAGAGAGAGAGAGAGAGAAAGGGTAGAATGGGGGGAATAATGGAGAAGAGGAGGAATGGCCTAGTGGTTTTGATTCATGAACAGAGAGGAGATTTCCTCTGGCTTTAACTGCTCTCAGTCTGAGGAGATTAGGTTTAATGTTAAACATATGGTCCTGGCCAGAGAGAAGAACCTTCAAACAACACTCCTGACGTCATGGCGAGGGAAGGGGAGGAGCAGGAGAGAGAAAGAGAGGGGGGGGGGAGAAAGAACAAGTGTGTCTATGAGCATGTGTGTTAATGTGTGTGTGTATGTGTGGGTGTATGTGTGCATGTGTGTGTATGTGTGAGACACCTGAAAGGTACCTAAAACCCTCATATCTTCCAGCCAATCCCACCTGGGTTCCGTATTGCTGTATGCAAGGCGGTGCAATTACATAAATAGGATTCTATACATGGATTAAAGGCAAATCTGAACATTGTGAAACAACTAGAATCAAACAGTAAAGTCTACCTCTTGGGTATAAAACCTGGCTAACTAACTGGGCCAGGTTTCCACACCACCTGTGAAGTGCCTGGACCAAAGCCTGGCTAACCCTCGCCTCAGACGCCTCTGGATGTGGAGAGAGAGATACAGAGAGAGACAGAGAGAGAGAGAGACAGAGAGAGAAGAGACAGAGAGATGAAGTTGAAAGAAAAAGAAGAGACAAGAGAGAGTGAAAAAAAGAAAGAGAGAGAGAGAGAGAGAGAAGAGGAGCATGAGAAGAGAGAGCAGAGAGAGAGAGAGAGAGAGAGAGAGAGAGAGAGTTGAAAGAGAAAAGAAATTAATGTAGATGAATTGTCTGCAGCATTACGTTAAATGGTGTTGGAAGTTGTGTGTGTTGTAAAAGTGTGTGGTGTGTGTTAAGCAGGGAGGAAGGGGGAGTGTATATTTTTAATCACAGCTCCCACTGAACGTTGTGGGCTTTTTCAAACAAATTTCCAAAAAAAGAGCCAAAAACAGGAAAAGAGAAGTGTTTACCTGAGCAGACTTGGCAAGCTTCTGACTGTATTCCTTCTCAATCGCTTAGCCTGGTGTTCATCTGCCACACAAAGTGGAGAGAGTGAGGGAGAGAGATGCATACCAGCACACAGAAAGAGAGGGAGAGATGAGGAAGAATGCATACAGACCACACACGAGAGAGAAGGGAAGAAGTGAGAGAGAGAGAATGGTACAACACCAACACTGAGAGAGAGAGGGAGGAGACTGAGGAGAGAGATGCATACAGACACCACGGAGAGAGAGGACAGAGAAGTGAGGAGAGAGATGGCATACAACACACACCGAGAGAGGAGGGAGAGAGTAGGGAGAGAGAGCATACAGATCACACACGAGAGAGGGGAGAGATGGCAATACAGACACACACGGAGGAGAGGAGGAGAGAGAGATGCATAAGACACACGGAGAGAGAGGGAGAGAGTGAGGAGAGATGCATACAACACACACAGAAGAGTAGGAGAGAGTGAGGGAAGATGCATACAGACACACACGAGAGAAGAGGAGAGAGTGAGGGAAGAGATGCATACAGACACACACGAGAGAGAGGAGGAGTGAGGGAGAAGAGCATACATACACACACGAAGAGAAGAGGGAAGAGTGAGGAGGTGAGGGAGAGAGATGATACAGAGACACACACGAAGAGAGAGAGGGAGAGATGTGAGGGAGAGAGATGCATACAGACACACACAGGAGAGAGTAGAGGGACGAGTAGTGAGGAGAGAGATGCATACAGACACACACAGAGGAGAGGGAGAGAGTGAGGAGAGAGATGATACAGACACACACGAAGAGAGAGGGAGAGAGGAGGGAGGAGAGATGCATACAGACACACACGGAGGAAGAGAGATTGAGGGAGAGAAGTGAGGAGAGAGGATGCATACAGACACACACGAGAGAGAGAGGGAGAGAGTGAGAGAATGCATACAGACACACACAGGAGAGAGATGCATACAACACACACGAGAGATAGGGAGAGAGTGAGGAGAGAGATGCATACAGACACACACAGAGATAGAGGGAGAGAGTGAGGGAGAGAATGCATACAGACACACACGAGAGAAGAGGGAGAGAGTGAGGAAGAGATTGAAAGACAGTGAGAGGTTGAAATTGACCTGTTGTAGGAAGTGCACACACACACACACACACACACACACACACACACACACACACACACACACACACACACACACACACACACACACACCACAAGCCGTTACCCCTGTCTCTTGGCAGTGTCCCCCTGCCTGCCTGTCGCGTGGCTGCGTTACTCTGGGCACAGTGCCAGGCTCCACGCCCCTGTGGCAGCAGCAGCCAGTGAGTGGCCCGGCGGCACACCGCTCCCTCTGATGCCCTGCCAACTATTCATCACTTAACAGGAAGAGGGGAGAAATCAGCCACGGCTGCCAATTATCATGGAAAAACAGAAGGAAACTGGACAGGGAGACAACATGGAGGAAGAACATACAGACCAACAGACACAATTGGTTAAAGGCAGATGGAAACAGACAGACAGACAGACGGAAGGACAGATGACAGACAGAGAAAATGTGCAACAGACAGACAGACAGACAGACAGACAGACAGACAGACAGACAGACAGACAGACAGACAGACAGACAAAATGTGATAAAGGCAGACAGACAGGAGTGTTTTAAACTTGTGCTTTCTGGGTTTATTCTTCGCACTTGGAAAGTCATTAACAACCAGCTAGAACCACACATAGATAAGAGATTTCACAAATAAGCAACCAATTACTATCTCTACATTATGACTCGTCATTGAAGAGAGAACAGAGCACTGTGAGATAAATATGTAGATATCGCCTCAACATCAACTTTATATAGCTCTGATGTCACAGACATGCCTGTGCAGGTTCAGTCAGTCTGGTCTTCTACACCTCCACTGTGACTGCTTCTGTTCTAACACTCCCTCTCTCTCCCTCCCCCCTTCTCTCTCTCTCTCTCCCTCCCCTCCTTTTCCCTCCTCTCTCTCTCCTCCCTCCCCCCTCTCTTCCCCCTCTCTCTCTCTCTCTCCCTCCCCCTTTATCTCTCCCTCCCCCCCTCTCTCTCTTTCTCTCCCCCCCTTTTCTCTCCCTCCCCCCCTCTCTTTCCCTCCTCTCTCTCTCGCTCCCTCTCTTTCTCGCCTCCCCCCCTCCCTCCCTCTCTCTCTCTCCACTCTCTCTCTCTCCCCTCTCCCTCTCCCCCCTCTCCTCTTCTTTCTCTCTCTCTCTCTCCCCCCTCTGTCTCTTTCTCTCTGAAAGTTGAAACACTGCCGAAATACAGGATGACTCAAGCACAGAGGACCGGCGAGATTCCACAGGTCAGTCCTGACAACAGATAAGTACAGTCTAAACATCACCCTTTCAGACCAGCTCTCTTCTGGTGGCACTGACAGACAGACATATTAAGAGACAGACTCTCTGTAATGCTCTGTATTAGCAAACACACCCCTAAAACCCCATCAACGCCATGGGCCTGGCCCTGCTCCCAACACTTCCTGACAAACGGCAAAGGAACAGCGGGCCACTGTCGAATGGACACACCTGTCACCACAGATACAGGCAGCCGTCACCACGGATACGGCTCTTGTATGTGTTCCTGTCTGTCTGTTTGGCTTTGAACGTCTCTCGTCTGTCTTTCGGTCTCTCTAGGGGCCTTACCGGCTGATGAGAGAGAGAGAACAAAGCCAGGCGTGAACGACAGAAGAGAAATAAAGGAGAAGAAAAGACAGGAAAACAAAAACACTGTCGGCCCTAAATGTTCCTCCTGCACCTGACAGACAGGCAGACTGACACGGCCATCCATTCCCCCAGCCTGCCTTTGTTGCGATAGAGACGGTTCCTGCTTTGACTCCAGCCTGATTAAAGTCCACTGTTGGGCTAAGTGTGTACGTGTGTGTCTGCTTTCACACATACGGTTTTAGTCTAATGAAAAACAAACTCTTTATGATAACCCACACACAAACTCATGGGAATATAGAACACTATATATATCTAAAACCACAGGAAAACAGTAGACCAATGCATAAAGGTATCTACTATATATCCAATACACATTACTAGTGTTTCTATTCTGAGACAACAGTAAACACACAGAAAGACCCTCAGGTCTAAAGTAGACTAACGATATGTAAGAATGTAGTGTGTGTGGTGGGTGTGGGTGAGTATGTGTCTGTCCTTGTGTGTGTGTGTGTGTGTGTGTGAAACAGTATGGAGAGAGTGTGTGTGCATGTGTGTGTGTACTTTAAAGTGGACTACCTGCACAGCCTGCCAAAAGCGTCTTAGCGCTGAAGGCTCTTTGAGGCCGTATCAGACTCTTCAATCGCTTAATAATCCTGGCTGGCGTGGAGCGGTGAGCGGCTGAGGCTGCCTTTGAAGTGTGTGTGTGTGAGGAACAGTGGAAGTGGATCTGAAGGCAGGAGCATGCACCGCTTACCAGAACTTAATTAAAATCTGCAGCTGGAACCGGGCCAGACTCTCTCTCACACACCAAGGTCAGACAGGTGTACTGCACTTCTCTTTCTTGGAAGAGGGCGTTGTTTGTTTGCAGGAGAAGGAGGGGCAGCTTCGGGAAAACATCTCCACATCATGGTTTGCCAGAGGTTAATCATTTCCTTGTGTTCCTTAGCTAAGTACAAAACACATACCTTTATTGCATTGTATACATCACATGCTGGAGACAGCCCTTTTGGAAAAACCACATGATTTCACATGTTCATTTCCACGTGAAACTTATTATACATTTACATTTCAGTCATTTAGCAATCGCTCTTATCCAGCTCGACTTACAGTAGTGAGTTCATTCATTTTCAGACTTTTTTCGTACTGGTCACCATAGAACCATGTGTTTTTGGAACACTTCACATTAGTGATGGGGGAAAGAGTTATACAGTTACATATGGCAATAGTATTTTGGCGATAATATATAGAGTATTGACTTGTTAGGTAGTGTTAGTTAGTGCTAGTCGGCTGTACCTGCGAGCAGAAACTCAGTTTTGTTCCTTCTATAGCTTCTCCATCTATCACTTTTTATTTCCATGACTGGTTTTTATCATGGTCTCTCTTGTCTCTCGGCTGCAGACATACGGTGCATTCGGAAAGTATTCAGACCCCTTAATTTCCCACATTTTGTTACGTTACAGCCTTATTCTAAAATGGATTAAATACATTTTCTTCCCGATTAATCTACACACAAATACCCATAAGACAAAAGTGAAAATTGTTTTAAGAATAAATAAATAAATAAATAATGTAAAACAGAAATACCTTAGTATTCACAGGTACATGAGTATCAAGAGCCTTCGCTATGAGACTCGAATTGAGCTCAGTTTCCATTGATCATCCTTGACGATGTTTCTACGCTTGATTGGAGTACACCTGTGGTAATTCTATTGATTGACATGATTTGGAAAGACACACATCTGTCTATATAAGCCCACAGTTGACAGTGCATGTCAGAGCAAAACCAAGCCAATAGGTCGAAGGAATTGTCCGTAGAGCTCAGAGACAGGATTGTGTCGAGGCACAGATCTGGGGAAGGGTACAAAATTTCTGCAGCATTGAAGGTCCCCAAGAACACCATGGCCATCATTCTTAAGTGGAAGAACTTTGGACCACCAAGACTCTTCCGAGAGCTTGGTTGCCTGGCCAATGAGCAATCGGGGGAGAAGGGCCTTGGTCAGGTAGGTGAGCAAGAACCCAACGGTCACTCTGACAGAGCTTCAAAGTTCCTCTGTAGAGATGGGAGAACCTTCCAGAAGGACAACAATCTCTGCAGCACTCCACAATCAGACCTTTATATGTGAGTGGCCAGACGGAAGCCACTCCTCCAGTAGAAGGCACATGACAGCTGCTTGGAGTTTGCCAGATTCTCTGGTCTGATGAACACCAAGATGGAACTCTTTTACTGAATGCAGCGTCACGTCTGGAGGAACCTGGCACATCCTGTTTTTCAGCGGCAGTTCTGGGAGACTAGTCAGGATCAGGGAAAGATGAACAGAGCAAAGTACAGAGAGATCATGATAAAAACCTGCTCCAGAGCGCTCAGGACCTCAGACTGGGGAAGGTTCACCTTCCAACAGGACAACGACCCTAAGCACACAGCCAAGCAACGCAGGAGTGGCTTCGGGACAAGTCTCTGAATGTCCTTGAGAGCCAGCCCAGAGCCGGACTTGAACCCGATTGACACTCTCTGGAGACCTGAAAATAGCTGTGCAGCGACGCTCCATCCAACCTGCAGAGCTTGAGAGGATCTGCAAGAGAAGAAATGGGAGAACTCCCACAGTGTGCCAAGCTTGTAGTGTCATACCCAAGAAGACTCAGGGCGTTAATCACTGCCAAAGGTGCTTCAACAAGTACTGAGTAAATGTTCTGAATACTTATGTAAACGTGATATTTTATTTCTAAAAAACAGTTTTTGCTTTGTCATTATGGGGTATGTGTGTGTTTGATGAGGGGAAAAAACCAATTTAATAATGTTAGAATAAGGCTGTAACGTAACAAAATTTGTAAAAAGTCAGGGGGTCTGAATACTTTCTGAATGCACTGTATAGTGAGCAATATGTTTGAAACATCAAATCGCAATACAAACGCAGTATTGAATCGCAATATATATCGTATCACACGTAAGTATTGTGATATCGTATCGTGAGGTCCTTGCAATTCCTAGCCTACTTCACGTGATGATATTTCAAAATTGGATTTTCACATGATCACATAACCTTTACATGTGGATTTCTGAGGTGAGGCCCTGCAAACAAACATTTGTCGTTAGGAATACACACAGACAGTGCGTTTAACATACTTGACATACATACATTACATTGTGAATGTTTATTTATACAGTAACTATTATCACCTGGGATTTGAACTCACAATCTCTTAGTTCACTGCATTTCCATCTTCCTGCTACGTACATGTCTGTGTCAATGACTGATTTCACCTCTATTCCTACACTTTGGATTGAAGTAAAGTCAATCTCAGCTTTGTTAAAAATACACAAGAAAAGTTATTATATTATCATTGTGATTCAGGCGTAACATTAGCAGAATAATATGCACCACCAACAGATTACACAGAAAACTCCTCAAATGCTGAAAAGTAAATTAATTCAATGAGAGAAGAGTCAGATGAACTAAAATAGCAGTGCAGATGGCACTCTTTTGCTAAGTACAGAGATGTGTTATAGATAATGAATGTGTAGAGGAATGCCTACAGACTTTGCGGCGCAGCAGAAAGATCAGCCTACCCAAACCCAGAGGTTGTGAGTTCAAATCCCAGTTGAGGTCATAATGAAAAGTCAGTCTTAAGTGATCAAGTCAAATGTCATCATATTGACATTGATACAAGATTTTTTTGACACTATTTTAGCTGAACAGCATACATGTACTTTAAAACCCGCATACAATGTCATTCCCTTACAAAATAACCCCACATGTGAAATCACATTTCACATGTGAAATGCTGGGCATAATGTTCACATGTATAAAAAAGAGACATGTGAGGTCAGTTGTTCACATGTGTCACATTTACAGTTCTCATGTTAACACCACCTTTTCACGTGAGTAGAATAACATGCAGATTTACATGTAAAATGTGCAGTTTACACATGTAATTTTTTTTTCATCCGTGAAAATCTAACTCTCACATGTGGAATTGCATTTGTATCCCCATGTTGTCACATTTATTTCACATGAGATCATGCTTTCACATGTGTAGTTACATGTTATTACATGTTCCTTTACATGTTATCATCATTAACTTCACATGTGAAATTCATGTCGTTTTTTCTGTAAAGGAGGATTATTTCTTCCGCATGGAACTTTTTGTTCAGAATGTTTAGAGAGATATCTGGGCTTGCTAAGCTTGGACAACACACCAAAATGACAGGAGATACTACAAGATTCACGAGAGGCCGGCTAGCATAAAGTGATGTAATTGCAGTAGAGAGTGGGTGGAAAGATGGTATGATTGACAGGTACACGTAAAGGGGGCTAGGTACTTTCCATATGACTGTTATCTCCAAGGTGACTTTATAACTGATGAACCCCAAAATAAAACCTGCTAACACTATACTTCTGCTGACCTTATGACATACATACAGCATTCATAAAGCCTTTATGAATACTACATAACATGTTATAACAGAAACCACAAACTGGTATCAGCATCATAAAAGACCTTATAAACAAGACCATAAACGTATCGAAAGACTGATTTGTAAAGTTACGGAGAGAACAACGACTAGTGGTGTCACGGTATGAGTTGTTCTCAGTGATCTATAGGCCTTTCAACACTACGGTGAGTGACAGGAACAGATTCTCTGAATCTAACTAACAACAGTCTCTGGAGCAATTTCAGTTACATTTGCGAGGGAGAGGACTCCGGGTGATGTTATTTTGCTTGTTTGTCTGTAATTACTGTTACAAGTGTGTGTGTGTGTGAGAGAGAGAGACCGTGTGGTATTGTGTGGTGTGTGAGAGAGGACCGTGTGTATATGTGTGTGTGTGTGTGAGAGAGAGCCGTGTGTATATGTGTGTGTGTAAGCGCCTCTTGAACTGTCACGGCAGTAATGAGAAGAGTTTTCATTTTCCATTTCACAGCCTCCCATCATTGGTTTCCGTACATTCAAATTCTCCTAACAGGCACGCTGCACCCACTTAATCACATATCTCACGCAGCACACAAGTCTACACATGGATGACTCAGTGCCTGAACACATCTGCCTGTCTTAGACTAGGAGGGTGTGTCTGCATGGTATTAGCTGTTCCAGCATTATAACATAGCAGAGTCTCATCATGTGATGCGTGACTTATACAGTGTGTTCATCACAAAGGCCTGTTCAGTAAATAGGGTCAGACACGTGAGGTATGTGTGTAGTGGTACAAAGAAAGTTTGAATTGAGTGCTGGAGAGGAGCTCCTGGGTAGTACAGCACACTGGTCTGTGTGGGTGCTTTGGTACATGCATGCTCAAGATATAGCTAGGTGTTTTAAACCCTTTTCTCAGTCCTGTGCTTGGTGAGGGTGACCGTGTGCTAATGTCAGTCTTTACATTTACATTTGAGTCATTTAGCAGACGCTCTTATCCAGAGCAATTAGGGTTAAGTGTCTTGCTCAAGGCACATAGACAATCGAAGAAGCAAACTTTCGGTTACTAACCCAACGCTAGGCACTGCCTTCAGACAGCAAAATCTCTCTTTCTACCTCTCTTTTTCTTCTACCTAGCTATCTTCAGTCTCTTCAACTCAATTCCGTGTTTATATCAGGTGGAACCATTGGAATACAGTAATCCCGTTTTCCGGGGTTACGTTCGAAATGACCCGCGTAAGTGAAATCCGCGAAATAGAAAACTTTTTTTTTTTTTACAATTAGGCAACTATACAATGTATACAAATACAGTACTCACGTGTAGCGTTCACTGTCTTCAGACTGGGCCGCGGCATCCTGACTGCGCTCTGCAGTGTTCTCTGGTTAGGAGATGTTCGAAATTACAAGATAATTTGGCCAACTTAATGTAATTGCCAAGCTGTTTTATGTCGTACCATAACTGCACGAGACGACAAAATGATGCACAATCGTAGCATTTTTTGATACAAGAAGCGGGAGTGAGTTGTTGCGAATCAGAATGCAGAGCACAATGCACCAAAAAAAAAAAAAAAAATGCATTATGAACTCCGCGAAATGCGATCGCGATAATGAACCCGGGAGTGGCGGGATCATGTAACACCGTTTGATTTTCATATTGGGCTCGTCCTTTAACTCTTTCCTTTTAAATCCCTCTCTTTTAAATCTCTCTTTTTCTTGCCGTCTGTCTAGAGTTGTGTGGGGAGGGTCTGTGTCACTTTATTAAGGGGGATCAACGTGGCAGACGGGGTGACAGAGGGGACAAGAAGGGGCGCAGACAGGGGTCCATAAATGCATCTGTGTACAGATTTAGGGGGCGAAGTGGGGATGTGTATATCAGCTTCTCTGTGACGGCCACTGAAGTCTTAAAGTGGTCGGACCACCTGCGGGTTATTCCATTAGGATGACCACGGGGTGCGGACACCTCACAGGTTTTTCCATTAGATGACCCCGGGGTCGGACCACCTCCAGGTTGTTCCATTAGATGACCCGGGGAAGCTTGCCTGAGCGAGAGGGGTGCGGTACAAGAGACAGATGAGCTTAAACAGGATCAAATGGACAGGAAGAGAGGGGAGGAGAAGCAAGGGAGGAGAAAGTCTAGTTGGAGAAACGTTGTTTTAGCCATATGCAGGGCTGAGGAGAGGATGTCCTCTCTCTCCTCCTCTTCACGTGTTGCTTTCTGTTCTTTCTCCATCTCATCTTCTCTCGCTAAATGTCCTCCAGAGTTGTGTTCAAAAGCCCACTGACTGTAATCTAACAACACCTCTACAGACAGGAGCTGTCTGCTTGATTCATGCGATTGAGAGCCATGCGTCTCCTCTCAACGACATCAACAATTCCTGCCATGTCTGAGACGAGAGCTGCAATATGTTTTTTGGGGGACTGGCAAAAGTCTCTTGCTCTGTCTCTTTCATCTGTCTGAGTCATTATCTCTGCTTGCTGCTTCCAAGGCCCACGGCAAAGACCGGTCCTCACGAGATGCACACACACATATACCGTAATGTATATGCACGAACGCAATCACCCGTAGCACACACACATGTTATATCTTCCCTCATCCATAAACAACACAACAGCGCTAACTTTCATCTTCAACACCCCCCCTCTTCTAAATCAGATGTTCTGCTGACACACTCCATCCTGTCTGTTATTCTGAGGTGATCCTCATCCCTGTCTGTTACCTCGAGGTGATCCTCATCCTGTCTGTGTTACCCTGAGGTGATCCTCATCCTGTTTGTTACTCTGAGGTGATCCTCATCCTTGTCCGTTACTTCTGAGGTGATTCTCACCCTGTCTGTTACCTGAGGTGATCACTCATCCCTGTCTTGTTACTCTGAGGTGAATCCCTCATCCTGTCTGTTACCTGAGGTGATCCTCACTCCTGTCGTATCTTGAGGTGATCCTCATCCCTGTCTGTTTACGCTCTGAGGTGATCCTCTCCCCTTCTTGTTACTTCTGAGTGATCCTCATCCCTGTCTGTACTTGAGTGATCTCATCCGTCTGTTACTCTGAGGTGATTGCAGGACATCTTCTTTGATCATTCTCCTCTGTTTTTTCTATATAATCCATGCCCAGGAAACAATGGATTTGGTGTATCTCCAAATGGCAGAGACCAGACAGTGGGAGAGACTGTGGTTGAGGCGAACAACAGGGATGAGCACAATATACAGCACCACCATCTTCTGGCTGACAGAAGAACAGGTACTCACACACTAGCTATTTCAACCCTGCATGACTCAGTGATACACCAGCTAAAACCCTCTAACACTTGTGTGATTACATAGCCCAGTGGGTACAGTGCATTTGGAAAGTATTCACCCCTTGACCTTTTTAAATTTTATTTGTTACTTTAAGCAGCTTATTCTAAAATGGATTCAATAGTTCTTACCTCATCAATCTACACACACGCCAATATGACAAAGTAAAAACAGGTTTTTAGATATTTTGGGGAAAAAAAACATGAAATAAAATAAATATCACATAATGTCACATCTGACAGTGTATTCAGGTTGCTTTTTA
>NW_019947198.1:0-3703 GCF_002910315.2 Salvelinus sp. IW2-2015 | reverse complement strand
TGTCCCCAGCACAAGGTGCACCTGTGTAATGATCATGCTATTTAATCAGCTTCTTGATATGCCACACCTGTCAGGTGGATGGATTATCTTGGCAAGAGAGAAATGCTCACTAACAGAGACGTAGAAGAGGTGGAAGATTAGATCTACTATTTTTTAATTTCTACATGTATTCTATGCATTCAGACACATCTCATATATCCAGATGAAATGTGTATAATATTTCCATGCATATACCCAGAGTGCTTGGCTTTTACTGCCTTTGTGGATTTAGAAATATTCTCTGTGACAGATCTCTGGGTCTGAATGTGTAACATGGGACACCTTGTGTTTTCATGTACGCTAAAAGGAGAGAGAGAGAGAGAGAGAGAGAGAGAGAGAGAGAGAGAGAGAGAGAGAGAGAGAGAGAGAGAGAGAGAATACACATCTAGATGTGTATAAGAGACAGGTATGCAGGCCATGGAAGAACTGGGACATTTTCAGCTTCCAGGAATTGTGTACAGCTTCTTGCACCATGGGGCCGTGCATTATCATGCTGAAACATGATATCTTTGTGCATTTAAATTGCCATTGATAAAATGCAATTGTGCTCATTGTCCGTAGCTTATGCCTGCCCATACCATAAACCCACCGCTACAATGGGGCTCTCTGTTCACAACGTTGACATCAGCAAACCGCTCGCCCACACAACGCCATAGATGCTGTCTGTCATCTGCCCCATACAGTTGAAACGGGGATTCATTCGTGAAGAGTACACTTCTCAAGCGTGCCAGTGGCCATCGAAGTTGAGCATTTGCCCACTGAAGTCGGTTACGATGCCGAACTGCAGTCAGGTCAAGACCCTGGTGAGGACGACGAGAACGCAGATGAGCTTCCCTGAGACGGTTTCTGACTGTTTGTGCAGAAATTAATCGGTTGTGCACACCCACAGTTTCATCAGGTGTCCGGGTGGCCGGTCTCAGATGATCCCACAGGAGAAGAAGCCGGATGTGGAGGTCCTGGGCTGGTGTGGTTACATGTGGTCTACGGTTGTGAGGCCGGTTGGACGTACTGCCAAATTCTCTAAAACGATGTTGGAGGCAGCTTATGTTAGAGAAATTAACATTATATTATCTGGCAACAGCTCTGGTGGACATGCCCATTGCATGCCCCCTCAAAAATTAAGACGTCTGTGGCAATGTGTTGTGTGACAAAACTGCACATTTTAGAGTGCTCTTTTATTGTCCCCAGCACAAGGTGCACCTGTGTAATGATCATGCTATTTAATCAGCTTCTTGATATGCCACACCTGTCAGGTGGATGGATTATCTTGGCAAGAGAGAAAGCTCACCTAACAGAAGACGTAGAAGAGGTGGAAGAATTAGATCTACTATTTTACTACATGTCATTTTTATGCATTCAGACACATCTTTTCATATCAGAGAAATGTTAGGTTATAATATTTTCCAGCATATACCCAGAGTTGCTTGGCTTTACTCTTTGTGGGGGAAATTTTAGAAAATATTCTCTGGACAGATCTCTGGGTCTGAATGTGTAACATGGACACCTTGTGTTTCATGTACGCTAAAAAAGGCAGAGAGAGAGAGAGAGAGAGTAGAGAGAGAGAGATGGAGTAGGAGAGAGAGAATATGAGAGAGAGAGAGAGAGAGATGAGAGAGAAGAGAGACGAAAGGATGAAGAGACAACAACTAAAGAATGAGAGGGAAACAGAATGCAGAAGTAGAGCGAGCGTAGGACACACAAGAACGAAAACATAGTCGGAAGATAGCAAGAGATGCTGAGAGAGAAGGAAGAATAAGAGAAATGAGGATGGAGAGAGCGGATTGTTGTAACTGAGTTGTGAGATGAGCAGAGAGCAGTATGGAGGGAGAGATTATAATAAAGAGAAGAGAAACTGACGAAGAGAGAAGAGGAGAGAGAGAGAGAGAGAGAGAGTTTAGCTTTCACAGAACCATCCTGCATCACACCCAGGTTCTCCATAATAACTACAGCGCAGCTTCCAGGCCATAGACTTTGGCAAGGCTGTGCACAGGACCATGCATTATCTGCTCCTTCTCTCCTTCCTCTAGGACCTCTGTTATTTAAAGCCTGTCTGTGAGGAACTGTTTTTTTTATTTTTACATAATGCGGATGGTTGCAAAGGGTTCGCGGAAATTCCGGAAAATTTTTCTATGGAAGTTAAGCCTGGGAATTTGGGGAATTTTGCTTAATATTCATCAAAATTAGCTTATAAACAGTAAACCTTTTTTGTGGGAATACACAAGGGCCAATTCTAGGTCTTTGTGGCATATTTGGTAAACTGTCCCCAATTCCAAATGGAATTGCAAAACCCTTCTGCATGCACACGTGCATTCTTTCCATCACCATGTACAGCTGTTCTCAAGATCTTGCACACTAATGAGATTTGCTATTGAACCACACTACTTGCACTGTTCTGAGCCAAGGGACTACATTGCTTTTCTGGTAAGTTTTGATTTGCAATTCTGAGTGGGGTGAAATATATAATATGACATTACATGATTTTTTGTTAACTAGTAAATAGTAGCTTACAGGTAAGTTAGTTTTGTTTCTAACTAGTTTAACAATTTCTGCTAGTAAGTTTAATCAAATGCACCTGTTCCATACATGTTTCATTTTAAAACATTTATCTTACAAAAGGAGTTGTTTTTAATCTAAACTGCTTAACTATTTACACATGTCATGGAATTGTATTATTATTTTTTTTTTTTTTAACTCATTTTTTTCTAATCTTTTACAGGAAAAACCACGGGCACTATCTGATGTGTCGGAAAAGACATTTCACTGCAGCTAATGCAGAAGGAAAAGCTGTGTTACCATTTGCAAATACTGTGCCAAATTCATATGTGAAAGAATGCAAAGGAAGATGCAGAATCAATCTGGCCAAGTGGCATAAAAGTTCCCTCAACAACGAAGCAACCTCTGGACAAAAAAGTTCCCTTTACTTCATTCAAGCGTGAAAATTATGAATTCAGACACCACAGCTTCATTGTTCCTCCTGAATCAGAAGTGGTTTTTGACTCAATGGAGAACGAGTCAGAGAAATTGCTTGATGAATGTCTTGGCTCAAGCTGTGTTATGCAACTGGTTCACCTCTGATGCTCACAGGCAATGTGTATTTGGAAGAGATTTCTGGAATGTTCTTCGCCCAGCATACACCCCTCCAACCAGACATGCTTTATCTACTAATTTACTGGGATGCAAAGAGTTCAACAGAGTTCAAAGTGAAGTTCAAGCAATCATAGAAGAAAAGCAGATGCATTGCAATCATCTCTGATGGGTGGTCGTAATGTTCCTGCCAAGAATAATTAACTTATTCATCTCCACCCCTCAACCAGTATTCTACAAGAGCACAGACACAAGGGACAACAGACACAACCGGTCTCTACATTGAAGATGAGCTGAAGGCAGTCATAATGACTGGACCACAGAAAGGTATTTGCACTGGTGACAGACAATGCTGCGAACATGAAAGCTGGTGCGTCTAAATGGGCAGGAGTCCTACCCTCACGGTCACCACCCATTGTCTGTGCTTGCTCATGCATTGAATCTGCTCCTTCAAGGAATCATGGCACTGAAAAACAATGGATACACATCTACAAGAGAGGCACAAGGATAATGGCTCAGGTGATGTTCGGGTACATCAGTAGGAGAATATACAGCAGGCAACTACCTCATAGCAATAATG
>NW_019947197.1:0-24131 GCF_002910315.2 Salvelinus sp. IW2-2015 | reverse complement strand
CCCCATAACAGTAGAGATATACCCCAGGGGGGGGGGAAAAAACCCCCAATTTTACAAGGTTAGGAGATATATAGACCCCATACAGGTAGGAGATATATAGACCCCATACAGGTAGGATATATATATTGACCCCATACAGGTAGGAGATATACAGACCCATACAGGTAGGATATATATACAGACCCATACAGGTAGAGATATATTGACCCCATACAGGTAGGAGATATATTGACCCCATACAGTAGGAGATATATTGACCCATACAGGTAGGAGGTATATAGACCCCATACAGGTAAGATTATATCAGACCCCATACAGGTAGAGAGTATATAGACCCTGTACAGGTAGGAGATATATAGACCCCATACAGTAGAAGATATATAGACCCTGTACAGGTAGGAGATATACAGACCCCATACAGGTAGGAGATATATAGACCCCATACAGGTAGGAGATATACAGACCCCATACAGGTAGAAGATATACAACCCCATACAGGTAGTATATACAGACCCTTACAAGTGGAGATATAGAGACCCATACAGGTAGGATATATACAGACCCCATACAGGTAGGAGAATATAACCCCATACAGGTAGAGGGTATATAGACCCCATACAGGTAGGATTATACAGACCCCATACAGGTAGGAGATATATAGACCCCAAACAGGTAGGAGATATACAGACCCCATACAGTAGAAGATATACAGAACCATACAGGTAGGAATATATACAGACCCTGTACAGGTTGGTGATATACAGACCCATACAGGTAGGATATATACAGACCCTGTACAGGTTGGAGATAGAGACCCCATACAGGTAGGATATATACAGACCCCATACAGGTAGGAGATATATAGACCCATACAGGTAGAGGGATATAACCCCATACAGTAGATAATACAGACCCCAACAGGTAGGAGATATATAGACCCCATACAGGTAGGATATATACAGACCCCATACAGGTAGGAGTATACAGACCCCATACAGGTAGGAGAATATACAGACCCCATACAGGTAGGAGATATACAGACCCCATACAGGTAGGAGATGTATAGACCCCATATAGGACCAGCTACACAGAGCACAGCCTCCAGCCATACAGGTAGGATATACACACAGACAGACAGATCTGCACAGACACACTGAGACCCGTACGATTGACAACTGTTGTTTCCGTGGTGATAGATGTTCGTGCAGCAGCCTGGCGGAGCGTTGAATGTCCAGCTGCCTCAGGTGGGGGTGGTGCCACAGGGAGCAGTTCTGACCAATCAGGTGCAGCAGACTGTCCTAAACCCCGCCCATACAGGAAGTCAGCTCACCATTCAGCAGCAGCAGACGCCTCCCCCTCAACAGAACCTCCAACTGCAGCAAAACAACTCTCTCGCTCAGGTATTCAGCCAAGCAGTGGTATGTTCATATTATCTTTATGAAACATTATGTTGGGTGGTTTTTTATGTTATGGTAGCTTCTGTGTACTATAGGTTATTTAGTTGTTATGTCCATATTATCGTTATGAAACATTATGTTGGGTTGTTTTTTTTAATGTTATGGTATCTTCTGTGTATTATATGTTATGTTATTTAGTAGTATGTTATTTAGTTATGTTATGTTATTTAGTTATGTTATGTTATTTAGTTGTTATGTTATTTAGTTGTTATGTTATTTAGTTGTTATGTTATGTTTTGTTAAGTTCTGTAATATAATCACCATGGTAATAGATGTAGCTGAACAGCCACAGTGTTAGACCTGTCTTATCAATGACATCATCTTTGTGCGAACCTGCTCTCTCTGACATCATCTCTGTCTGCCCTGTGTCTCCCTCTAGGTCCAGCGTCAACAGCAGCAGCAGCAGCAGCAACAACAGCCTGTCTATAACATGATCATGTCCCAGCCCGGCCAGCCCAACCTACTACAGATCAGTACCAGTCTACCACAGAACAACACACAACAGGCTGTAGCCACCTTCACACAAGACAACACTCAGATACAGTATGTAAACACACACACACACACACACACCCATACTGCAGCCACACACACACACACACACACACACACACACACACACAACACACACACACACACACACACACACACCATACTGAGGCACGCACACACATGTGCGCGCACACACACCACACACACACACATTACTGAGGCAGACACACACACACACACACACACACACTGATTACATATTGAACAGGTCTCCTCTCTCCAGGTGTCTGGTGGGCCAGCAGTACTGATTACATATTGATCAGGTCTCCTCTCTCCAGGTTCTGGTGGGCCAGCAGTACTGATTACATATTGATCAGGTCTCTCTCTCTCCAGGTGTCTGGTGGGCCAGCAGTACTGATTACATATTGATCAGGTCTCCTCTCTCTCCAGGTTTCTGGTGGGCCAGCAGTACTGATTACATATTGATCAGGTCTCCTCTCTCTCCAGGTTTCTGGTGGCCAGCAGTACTGATTACATATTGATCAGGTCTCCTCTCTCTCCGGTTTCTGGTGGGCCAGCAGTACTGATTACATATTTGATCAGGTCTCCTCTTCTCCAGGTTCTGTGGGCCAGCAGTACTGATTACATATTGATCAGGTCTCCTCTCTCTCCAGGTTTCTGGTGGGCCAGCAGTACTGATTACATATTGACAGGTCTCCTCTCTCCAGGTTTCTGGTGGGCCAGCAGTACTGATTACATATTGATCAGGTCTCCTCTCTCTCCAGGTGTCTGGTGGGCCAGCAGTACTGATTACATATTGATCAGGTCTCCTCTCTCTCCAGGTTTCTGGTGGGCCAGCAGTACTGATTACATATTGATCAGGTCTCCTCTCTCTCAGGTTTCTGGTGGCCAGCAGTACTGATTACATATTGATCAGGCTCTCTCTCCAGGTTTCTGGTGGGCCAGCAAGTACTGATTACATATTGACAGGTCTCCTCTCTCTCCAGGTTTCTGGTGGGCCAGCAGTACTGATTACATATTGAACAGGTCTCCTCTCTCCAGTTTCTGGTGGGCCAGCAGTACTGATTACATATTGATCAGGTCTCTCTCTCCAGTTTCTGGTGGGCCAGCAGTACTGATTACATATTGACAGGTCTCCTCTCTTCCAGGTTTCTGGTGGGCCAGCAGTACTGATTACATATTGATCAGGTCTCCTCTCTTCCAGGTTTCTGGTGGCCAGCAGTACTGATTACATATTGATCAGGTCTCTCTCTCTCTCCAGGTTCTGTGGGCCAGCAGTACTGATTACATATTGATCAGGTCTCCTCTCTCTCCAGGTTTCTGTGGGCCAGCAGTACTGATTACATATTGATCAGGTCTCCTCTCTCTCCAGGTGTCTGGTGGGCCAGCAGTACTGATTACATATTGATCAGGTCTCCTCTCTCTCCAGGTTTCTGGTGGCCAGCAGTACTGATTACTATTGATCAGGTCCCTCTCTCTCCAGTTTCTGTGGGCCAGCAGTACTGATTACATATTGATCAGTCTCCTCTCTCCAGGTTTCTGGTGGGCCAGCAGTACTGATTACATATTGAATCAGGTCTCCTCTCTCTCCAGGTTTCTGGTGGGCCAGCAGTACTGATTACATATTGATCAGTCTCCTCTCTCCAGTGTTCTGGTGGGCAGCAGTACTGATTACATATTGAACAGGTCTCCTCTCTCCAGTTTCTGGTGGGCAGCAGTACTGATTACATATTGATCAGGTCCTCTCTCTCCAGGTGTCTGGTGGGCCAGCAGTACTGATTACATATTGATCAGGTTCTCTCTCTCCAGGTTCTGGTGGGCCAGCAGTACTGATTACATATTGATCAGGTCTCCTCTTCTTCCAGGTTTCTGGTGGGCCAGCAGTACTGATTACATATTGATCAGGTCTCCTCTCTCTCCAGGTTTCTGGTGGGCCAGCAGTACTGATTACATATTGAACAGGTCTCCTCTCTCTCCAGGTTTCTGGTGGGCCAGCAGTACTGATTACATATTGATCAGGTCTCCTCTCTCCAGGTTTCTGAGTGGGCCAGCAGTACTGATTACATATTGATCAGGTCTTCCCCTCTCCAGGTTTCTGGTGGGCCAGCAGTACTGATTACATATTGAACAGGTCTCCTCTCTCCAGGTTTCTGGTGGGCCAGCAGTACTGATTACATATTGAACAGGTCTCCTCTCTCTCCAGGTTTCTGGTGGGCCAGCAGTACTGATTACATATTGATCAGGTTCCTCTCTCTCAGGTTCGTGGGCCAGCAGTACTGATTCATATTGATCAGGTCTCCTCTCTCCAGGTGTCTGGTGGGCCAGCAGTACTGATTACATATTGAACAGGTCTCCTCTCTCTCCTGGTTTCTGGTGGCCAGCAGTACTGATTACATATTGAACAGGTCTCCTCTCTCTCCAGGTGTCTGGTGGGCCAGCAGTACTGATTACATATTGATCAGTCTCTCTCTCTCCAGGTGTCTGGTGGCCAGCAGTACTGATTACATATTGAACAGTCTCCTCTCTCTCCTGGTTTCTTTGGGCCAGCAGTACTGATTACATATTTGATCAGGTCTCCCTCTCTCCAGGTGTCTGGTGGGCCAGCAGTACTGATTACATATTGAACAGGTCTCCTCTCTCTCCGGTTTCTGGTGGGCCAGCAGTACTGATTACATATTGAACAGGTCTCCTCTCTCTCCAGGTTTCTGGTGGGCCAGCAGTACTGATTACATATTGAACAGGTCTCCTCTCTCTCCAGGTTTCTGGTGGAGCCAGCAGTACTGATTACATATTGTTCAGGTCTCCTTCTCTCCAGGTTTCTGGTGGGCCAGCAGTACTGATTACATATTGAACAGTCTTCCTCTCTCCAGGTTTCTGGTGGGCCAGCAGTACTGATTACATATTGATCAGGTCTCCTCTCTCTCCAGGTTTCTGGTGGGCCAGCAGTACTGATTACATATTGAACAGGTCTCTCTCTCTCCAGGTTTCTGGTGGGCCAGCAGTACTGATTACATAATGATCAGGTCTCCCTCTCTCCAGGTTTCTGGTGGGCCAGCAGTACTGATTACATATTGAACAGTCTCCTCTTCTCCAGGTTCTGGTGGGCCAGCAGTACTTGATTACATATGAACAGGTCTCCTCTCTCCAGGTGTCTGGTGGGCCAGCAGTACTGATTACATATTAACAGAGTCTTCCTCTCTCTCCAGGTTTCTGGTGGGCCAGCAGTACTGATTACATATTGAACAGGGTCTCCTCTCTCTCCAGGTGTCTGGTGGGCCGCAGTACTGATTACATTTGATCAGGTCTCCTCTCTCTCCAGGTGTCTGGTGGGCCAGCAGTACTGATTACTATTTGATCAGGTCTCCTCTCTCTCCAGGTTTCTGGTGGGCCAGCAGTACTGATTACATATTGATCAGTCTCCTCTCTCTCCAGGTTTCTGATGGGCCAGCAGTACTGGATTACATATTGAAACAGGTCTCCTCTCTCCTGGTTTCTGGTGGGCCAGCAGTTACTGATTACATATTGATCAGGTCTCCTCTCTCTCCAGGTTTCTGGTGGGCCAGCATACTGATAACATATTGAACAGGTCTCCTCTCTCCTGGTTTCTGGTGGGCCAGCCAGTACTGATTACATATTGATCAGGTCTCCTCTCTCTCCAGTTTCTGGTGGGCCAGCCAGTACTGTTACATATTGATCAGGTCTCCTCTCTCCAGGTTTCTGGTGGGCCCAGCAGTACTGATTACATATTGATCAGGTCTCCTCTCTCCAGGTTTCTGGTGACCAGCAGTACTGATTACATATTGATCAGGTCTCCTCTCTCCAGGTTTCTGGTGGGCCAGCAGTACTGATTACATATTGACAGGTCTCCTCTCTCTCCAGGTTTGGTGGGCAGCAGTACTGATTACATATTGATCAGGTCTCCTCTCTCCAGGTTTCTGGTGGGCCAGCAGTACTGATTACATATTGATCAGGTCTCTCTCTCCAGGTTTCTGGTGGGCCAGCAGTACTGATTACATATTGAACAGGTCTCCTCTCTCCAGGTTTCTGGTGGGCCAGCAGTACTGATTACATATTGAACAGGTCTCCTCTCTCCAGGTGTCTGGTGGGCCAGCAGTACTGATTACATATTGAACAGGTCTCCTCTCTCTCCAGGTTCTGTGGGCCAGCAGTACTGATTACATATTGACAGGTCTCCTCTCTCTCCAGGTTCTGTGGCCAGCAGTACTGATTACATATTGATCAGGTCTCCTCTCTCTCCAGGTGTTCTGGTGGGCCAGCAGTACTGATTACATATTGATCAGGTCTCCTCTCTCTCCAGGTTCTGGTGGCCAGCAGTACTGATTACATATTGATCAGGTCTCCCTCTCTCCAGGTTTCTGGTGGGCCAGCAGTACTGATTACATATTGAACAGGTCTCCTCTCTCCGGTTTCTGGTGGGCCAGCAGTACTGATTACATATTGATCAGGTCTCCTCTCTCTCCAGGTTTCTGGTGGGCCAGCAGTACTGATACATATTGAACAGGTCTCTCTCTCCTGGTTCTGGTGGGCCAGCAGTACTGATTACATATTGATCAGGTCTCCTCTCTCTCCAGGTTCTGGTGGGCCAGCAGTACTGATTACATATTGATCAGGTCTCCTCTCTCCAGGTTTCTGGTGGGCCAGCAGTACTGATTACATATTGATCAGGTCTCCTCTCTCCAGGTTTCGTGGCCAGCAGTACTGATTACATATTGATCAGGTCTCTCTCTCCAGGTTTCTGGTGGGCCAGCAGTACTGATTACATATTGATCAGGTCTCCTCTCTCTCCAGGTTTCTGGTGGGCCAGCAGTACTGATTACATATTGATCAGGTCTCCTCTCTCCAGGTTTCTGGTGGGCCAGCAGTACTGATTACATATTGATCAGGTCTCCTCTCTCTCCAGGTTTCTGGTGGGCCAGCAGTACTGATACATATTGATCAGGTCTCCTCTCTCTCCAGGTTTCTGGTGGGCAGCAGTACTGATTACATATTGATCAGGTTCTCCTCTCTCCAGGTTTCTGGTGGGCCAGCAGTACTGATTACATATTGATCAGGTCTCCTCTCTCTCCAGGTTCTGGTGGGCCAGCAGTACTGATTACATATTGATCAGGTCTCCTCTCTCTCCAGGTGTCTGGTGGGCCAGCAGTACTGATTACATATTGAACAGGTCTCCTCTCTCTCCAGGTTTCTGGTGGGCCAGCAGTACTGATTACATATTGATCAGGTCTCCTCTCTCTCCAGGTTTCTGGTGGCCAGCAGTACTGATTACATATTGATCAGGTCTCCTCTCTCTCCAGGTTTCTGGTGGGCCAGCAGTACTATTACATATTGACAGGTCTCCTCTCTCCAGGTTTCTGGTGGGCCAGCAGTACTGATTACATATTGATCAGGTCTCCTCTCTCTCCAGGTTTCTGGTGGGCCAGCAGTACTGATTACATATTGATCAGGTCTCCTCTCTCTCCAGGTTCCTGGTGGGCCAGCAGTACTGATTACATATTGAACAGGTCTCCTCTCTCTCCAGGTTTCTGGTGGCCAGCAGTACTGATTACATATTGATCAGGTCTCCTCTCTCTCCAGGTTTCCCGGTGGGCCAGCAGTACTGATTACATATTGAACAGGTCTCCTCTCTCCAGGTTCTGTGGGCCACAGTACTGATTACATATTGATACAGGTCTCCTCTCTCCAGGTTCTGGTGGGCCAGCAGTACTGATTACATATTGATCAGGTCTCCTCTCTCTCCAGGTTTCTGGTGGGCCAGCAGTACTGATTACATATTGAACAGGTCTCCTCTCTCTCCAGGTTTCTGGTGGCCAGCAGTACTGATTACATATTGATCAGGTCTCCTCTCTCTCCAGGTTCCCGGCGGGCCAGCAGTTGGTGACTAAGTTAGTGACAGCTCCCATGGCATGTGGAACGGTTATGTGCCGACCTTCTGTGTTCATGGGACAACGGTCATCGCTTACAACCCCTTCGGAGGGCAGCAGGTAACACACACAACACACACCACACACACACACACAATTCATACATGTATACACACACTGTCACCCCCTAACACCTTAACCCTACCTCTCTCCTATCAGGTGGTCAGACTCTGACCCTCCAGGCAGCCCAGCCCCAACAGACCCAGCCTGACAGCCAGACACAGACGGCTGTAGTGGCACAGAGTAACCAACAGGGGGCGCAGCAGTTTTTGTACAGGTAACCTCTAGTTTCAACAGCACAGTTCTAACAGGTAACTCTAGTTTCAACAGGTACCTCTAGTTTCACAGTTAACTCTAGTTTCAACAGGTAACTCTCGTCAGTTTTCAACAGGTAACCTCTAGTTTCAACAGGTAACCTCTAGTTTCAACAGGTAACCTCTAGTTTCAACAGCACAGTTCTAACAGGTAACCTCTAGTTTTCAACAGGTAACCTCTAGTTTCAACAGGTAACTCTAGTTTCAACAGGTACCTCTAGTTTCAAACAAGCGTCTGTTTCTACAGGTAACCTCTAGTTTCAACAGCGTCTGTTCTAACAGGTAACCTCTAGTTTCTAACAGGTAACCTCTAGTTTCAACAGGTAACCTCTAGTTTCTAATACAGGTAACCTCTAGTTCTAACAGGTAACCTTCTAGTTTTCAACAGGTAACCTCTAGTTTCAACAGGTAAACCTCTAGTTCATACAGGTAACCTCTAGTTCTAACAGGTAACCTCTAGTTTCAACAGGTAACCTCTAGTTCTAACAGTTAACCTCTAGTTTCAACAGCCATAGACAGGCAGTGCACAGAGGATGGAGTGTGATATGCGATGGATTAGGACTGAGTCCAAAATGGCACCCTCTTCCCTATGGGCCTGGTCAACAGTAGTCTCCCTATGTAGAGAATCTGGTGTCCATTTCAGAACAACCCCGACTTCACAGTAGCAGCAGTAGTTCCTACATGTAACCAGCGAGAGCAGTGTGGGGCCAGAGTCAATAGGACAGAGGCAGAATGGATGCTATCTGTCTTGCCCTGATCCTAGATCTGTGACTAAGGGGAATGTCTACCTGGAGCGTATTAGAGTTTTAAGGGATTTCACAGTGTTCTAATCATAATGTATAGAGTCACTTCTATAGTTCTAACCATAGAATTAGAATACCGGTCTAATCCATTCTCTTACTTCCCGTAACCAGGGCACCCGTCTTCTCCACGGCAACCAGCAGCTGATCCTCCAGGCAGCGTTCCCCATGCAACAACAGCAACAGGCCTTCGCCCAGGTAACACAACAACAACAGTCTCACAACCAGAGGCATCGGCTACAGCTGAAACCACAGCCACAGAAACAACCCAAAGGCCCGCCTTCGCACCGGACTGACAGCTCCAGCAGCCAAGCACAGTAGGCCTGGGCGACCCAGGCGTCCAATCAGACKCTATGACCTGAAGGCTGAACCAATCAGAGGTGTGGAGGGGTGTCCTGGATTGTGTTGTGTGTTTTTCTAATGGAACTACGGTGTTGGAGTCACCCAACCCCCCCTCCTACCGCCCCTACCAATATAGCTGCTGTGTTGCCCCCCTCTATCTTCCGCCATAACAAACTGAATTATGGGTAACGGTGAGGGTGGCCAGCCCTTCCTCCTAGAAAGCTACTAACTGTGCAGGGTTTGGCTCCGGCTCTGCTCTAACACACCTATTCAGTTGCTCATCAGGACCTTGATGTTCAGCTAGACTGAATCAGGTGTGTTGGTTAGCGCAGGGCCGGAACAAAAGCCTGCAGTCAGTAGATCTTCAGGAGGAGGTTTGACCCCACCTGGATTACACCTTCCTGAGGAACTCCTCATCACCATGGTGACAATAGTACGGACCGGAACCATCGGAACCCTGTATCCCATAGCAACCAGGAGGARCGTTGTTGTTTGTGCGTTGGAGGAGAGACAAACTCGGTGTCCGTGGAAACCCAGTAGAACTCTGCATTGCCACGGTAACGAGAGACTCCAAAAGGARSGTTGTGGTGATGGACTGACTCTATGGGTCTGTACAGKACAGACGTGTGTAACATAACAASAAAAYATGTAAATAYYCATTWWAGCTACAAGGGGAAAAAAACGGAAATTAGTATTTTATATGATTGCATGGGTTAAATAACTGTACGTTTTTATTAGTAACTTTTGACAAAATGACTTTAGACTTTATTCAGTGTTTTCCTGGTCCGTTCCTGGTCAGTTCCTGGTCAGATATGAGGTGACAGACGTTCAGCTAGTATGAAGAGAGCCTCTCTCTTCCACCTAAAAGTCTTCGGCCCTGTTCCAACACTTTAGAAAATGCTTTCCTCCCTTCCTGCGGTTAGCAAAGTAATTCAGTTAAGGGTGTGTTTTATTTGTGTTGGAACGTGGCCCCCGGAGAGAGAAACGTTTTTWAAAAGATGTTGTGTCACCGTTGGTTTAATGGACGGGCTTGGGTTCTAGTGGAATGCTGGAATATGTTGTTTTTAAACTCAACATTTTTTTAGACTCAACATTTTTAAATGTTTTATCAGAACAACCACGTCTGATCCAATCAAATCATGACGACCAAACAGACAGACGGGTAAATACAGTTTAAACCAGACCAGGGGTGGGCGATATTACCTAGCCTCGTCCCAGATCACTTTGGTCTTGTGTTGGCTCAGTTGGTAGAGCAAGGCACTTGCAACCCCTAAGGTTGTGGGTTTGACTCCAGCTAGAGCCGTCTATACGTACGGATGACTGACTCGTAGCTGCTTTGGAAGAAGATGATCTGCTGAATTTTTCTATATGAATGGTGCTCTCTTACCAACTTGACAACACACAGTTCTGGGACCATCTGTAACGGGTTTAGTTATTCCAAGTGCCAATAGTCTCACCACACAGGGTCAGTTGATATATATATATATTTTAACAAAGAGGTATATATATTTCCAGAAGTATATGACCCTTCTATCAAGAATACTGCATGTATATAGAATGGATTATTTTTTAATGATTGACAGAGTCGTATTATACATAACAGACAGTATATATTTAACCTGCCCGTGATATTATAACAATGAGGTCTAACACAGTAAATTACATAACAGTATATCTACCCCATGATATTTAAACACTTAATGAGGTCTAACAACAGTAACATTACGACAGTAAATCTCCCCCATGATATTATAGACACTTATATGAGGTCTAATACAGTAAATTACAGACTAACAGAAGTAAACTACCATGATATTTATACACTTAATAGGTTCTAACACAGTAAATTACAGAATAACAGACAGTATATATTTAACCTGCCCGTGATATTATAACAATGAGGTCTAACACAGTAAATTACAGACCTACAACTATCTCCCCCGTGATATTATAACACTTAATGAGGTCTAACACAGTAATTACAGACCTACAGACAGTAATCTCCCCATGATATTATAGCACTTAATGAGGTCTAACACAGTAAATTACAGACTACAGACAGTAATATCTACCCATGAATATTATAACTTAATGAGGTCTACACAGTAAATTACAGACCTACAGACAGTATATATTTAACCCTCCATGATATTATACAACTTAATGAGGTCTAACACAGTAAATTACAGACCTACAGACAGTAAATCTCCCCCATGATATTATAACACTTAATGAGGTCTAACACAGTAATTACAGACCTTACAGACAGTAAATCTCCCCATGATATTATAGCACTTAATGAGGTCTAACACAGTAAATTACAGACCTACAGACAGTAAATCTCCCCATGATATTAAACACTTAATGAGGTCTAACACAGTAAATTACAGACCTACAGACAGTATAATATTACCTCCATGATATTATAGCACTTAATGAGGTCTAACACAGTAATTACAGACCTACAGACAGTAATATCTCCCCATGATATTATACACTTAATGAGGTCTAACACGTAAATTACAGACCTACAGACAGTAAATCTCCCCCATGATATTATACACTTAATGAGGTCTACACACAGTAAATTACAACTACAGAAGTAAATCTCCCCCATGGATATTAAGCACTTAATGAGGTCTAACACAGTAAATTACAGACCTACAGACAGTATATTCTACCCCATGATATTATAAACTTAATGAGGTCTACACAGTAAATTAAGGACTACAGACAGTATATTTATCCCCTCATGATATTATAGCACTTAATGAGGTCTAACACAGTAATATTACAGACCTACAGACAGTATAATTCCCCCATGATATTATAACATTAATGAGGTCTAAACAGTAAATTACAGACATAATCTCCCCCATGATATTATAGCACTTAATGAGGTCTAACACGGTAAATTACAGACCTACAGACAGTATATATTCCCCTCATGATATTATAACATTAATGAGTCTAACACAGTAAATTACAGACCACAGACAGTATCTCCCCATGATATTATACACTTAATGAGGTCTAACACGGTAAATTACAGACCTACAGAATAGTAATCTCCCCCCATGATTATTTAGCACTTAATGAGGTCTAACACAGTAATTTACAGACCTACAGACAGTAAATTCTCCCCATGATATTATGCACTTAATGGGTCTAACACGGTAAATTACAGGACCTACAGACAGTATATACTTTAACCCTCCTGATATTATAAGCACTTGAGGTCTAACACAGTAATAGAGACCTAAGACCAGTAAATCTCCCCATGATATTACATTAAAAAAATGTCAGCCCCTCACTTAATGAGGTCTGACACAGTAAATTACTGACATTACAGACATACAACCAGTATATATTATACACTTAATGAGGTTAACACGGTAAATTACGAGACCTACATCTCCCATGATATTATAGCATTAATGAGGTCTAACACAGTAAATTACAGACCTACAGACAGTATATCTACCCCATGATATTATAACACTTAATGAGGTCTAACACAGTAAATTACAGACCTACAGACAGTATATCTACCCCATGATATTATAGCACTTAATGAGGTCTAACACAGTAATTTACAGACCTACATGACACGTAGAACTACTCACCATGATATTATACACTTAATGAGGTCTAACACAGTAAATTACAGACAGTATATCTCCCCCATGATATTATACACTTAATGAGGTCTAACACAGTAAATTACAGACCTACATACAGTATATCCCCCCATGATATTATAACACTTAATGAGGTCTAACACAGTAATTACAGACCTACAACAGTAATCTCCCCATGATATAGACACTTAATGAGGTCTAACACAGTAATTACAGACCTACAGACAGTATATCTACCCCATGATATTATAGCACTTAATGAGGTCTAACACAGTAAATTACAGACCTACAGACAGTAAATCTCCCACATGATATTATAACACTTAATGAGGTCTAAACCAGTAAATTACAGACAAGAATTATCTCCCCGATGATATTATAGCACTTAATGAGGTCTCACACAGTAAATTACAGACCTACAGACAGTAAATCTCCCCATGATATTATAGCACTTAATGAGGTCTAACACAGTAAATTAAAGACCTACAGACAGTAGTAATCTCACCCCATGATATTATAGCACTTAATGAGGTCTAACACAGTAAATTACAGACCTACAGACAGTATATATTTAACCCCTCCATGATATTATAGCACTAATGAGTCTAACACAGTAAATTACAGACCTACTACGACAGTGTATATATTTAGCACTTAATGAGGTCTAACACAGTAAATTACAGACCTACAGACAGTAAATCTCCCCCATGAATATAGACCTTATTAAGTGCTATTACACAGAGTAATTACAGACCTACAGACAGTATATTATTATAACACTTAATGAGGTCTAACACGGTAAATTAGAGACCTACATCTCCCCCATGATATTATAGACACTTAATGAGGTCTAACACAGTAATTTACAGACCTAGCTTGTTTGAATCTGAATGTGTGTGTGTGTGAGTATGCGAGTGTGTGTTCTTGTCCATGTGTTTACCTCTAGACATTGTGTGTGTTTACATTATGTGTGTGTTTACATTGTGTGGGTTTCCCCCTGTGTCTTATACTCTAACTTCCTTATTCAAGGATCCACAATTTGCTGAATGGTCTCCCTCAGGAATAAAACCTCTGTGTCCCAAATGGGACCCTACTCTCCTATTGGCTCTGGTCTAAAGTAGTGCACTATATAGGACTAGGGTCATAGGGCTCGGTCTAAAGTAGTGCACTACATTAGGACTAGGGTGCCATTGGAGAATCGGCCAAGGACTCAACAGACATGCATCTATCTGCTCCAGTGTACACAGGCTACTGGCAATCACAGGCCTCACATGGGGCCCAATCATAACCCGACATCTGCACATGCTCAGTCTCTCCAGGCCAGACAGAACACGTCACATGCTCAGTCTCTCAGGCCAGACAGAACACGTCACATGCTCAGTCTCTCCAGGCCAGACAGAACACGTCACATGCTCAGTCTCTCCAGGCCAGACAGACACGTCACAGCATCAGCAACCGTCACATGCTCAGTCTCTCCAGGCCAGAGCACTAATGTACAGTCTAGCCACACTCACTGCTCAGTCTCTCCAGGCCAGACAGTCAAGCCATCAGCGTCACATGCTCAGTCTCTCCAGGCCAGACGAAACGTCACAGCTCAGTCTCTCCAGGCAGACAGAACACGTCACATGCTCAGTCTCTCCAGGCCAGAACGAACACGTCACATGTCAGTCAGGAGGAGATGGAAATTACCGATATAACCATTCCTCTGGTGCGTTGCTTTTCTGGTTATTAGGGACGAATCAACAAATCACACTCATGAAAAAAAAATCGAATTTTACATCACGGAAATGTAAAGAGTTAGCAGGTCTTGTCAGTCAGTTGATATTTGACCCAGTCTGGTCAGTTGATTTTGCCCAGTTCAGTGTCAGTTGATATTTGACCCAGTCTGGTCAGTAGTCTTGATATTTGACCCAGGTCTGGTCAGTTGATATTTGCCCAGGTCTGGAGTAGTCAGTTGATATTTGACCAGTCGGTCAGTTGATATTGACCCAGGTCTGGTCAGTTGATATTTGACCCAGTCTGGTCAGTAGTCAGCAGTTGATATTTGACCCAGGTCTGGTCAGTAGTCAGTCAGTTGATATTGACCCAGGTCTGGTCAGTAGTCAGTCAGTTGATATTTGACCCAGGTCTGGTCAGTCGTTCGGTCGGTAGTAATGTAACAGTGAAGCCATATCTAACAGTAAAAGCCTTGGACAGGAGGAATGGTTGTTTGGAAAAAGGACTTCCCAGATTGTCTGTGATTTTGTCTTGGAGAGCAGAGTGGAGAGGGTTTGTTAGTACACTATGTGTGTGTGGTAGACTGGTACTGATCTGTAGTAGGTTGGGCTGGGTTTGTCTTGGAGAGCAGAGTGGAGAGGGAGAAAGTGTGCGCATGCATTTGGTCATTTCTCCTCTTCGTTTTGTTCTACTTCCTGTATCACACGGGAACAGACAATCAGTTCATGCGTTCCAGTAACGATGACGACCAGTGAATATTCTAGAATCTTCCTTTGTGTTTGTGCCGGTGATGATGAGAGAGAGAGAGAGATGCAGCCCTACGTGAATACATGTTAGTGTGAGACTGAGCGTTGTGTCACAACAACCACCTCCACTGTGTTCCTGTGGATTACACACCAAGGTATTAATGCTTAGACTGACGGGGGGCTTCATGGGGAATCCATTACCTATGAAGCTATGACAAAGTGTGTCTCACTCTCACACAGACACACACTTTGACACCACAACCCTTTTGACACACATCCCTCAGCAAATCCAGGTCCTTTAGTTTTTGTGTTTTGTGAGTTTTATTGCTGAAAAAATGCGCCTGTTAAACTGTTGTTGTAGTGTTTCCACATGACTGATAGACACCCAGCCCAGAGAATGTACCGGAAAGACTTAACGTAGGTACCCTGTTTGACTGTGTCCCAAATTACACCCTATTCCCTATATAGTGCACTACGTTTTGTCCAGAGCTGGTCTAAAGTAGTGCACTATATAGGGAATAGGGTGGGACGTAGCCATTCTGCTGTAGAAGAGAAACAGGCTGTGTAATGAAGTGGTTCAATCATGTTCCATTTATAGTTGGGCGGCAGGGTAGCCTAGTGGTTAGAGCGTTGGATTAGTAACCGAAAGGTTGCAAGTTCAAATCCCCGAGCTGACATGGTAAAAAAATCTGTTGTTCTGCCCCTGAACAAGGCAGTTTAACCCACTGTTCCTAGGCTTTCATTGAAAATAAGATTTGTTCTTAACTGACTTGCCTAGTTAAATAAAGGTTAAAAAAAAATATGAGAATCAAGTTCTGAAATTCTATGTTCTGATTCTATGCTTCCGTTGTTCTGATGTACCAAGCAGTTCTGTTTGGAATGTTCTGAATGTTGGACCTGAACGGTGTTTCTTCACCTGCATCGTGGACATGCTGGATTTGTTTTGCTTTGAAAACAGACACCAGAAACGTGACGACAGGAAATGGGACGTTATGTATTATTCATGTGAATACCATTGATAGACTGAAGCCCAACTGATATTTCACCACACCGTGGTAGTTTCTAGAACTAACTGTTATTTCACCCTATCACACTAGTTTTAATGTACACTTACCAGGTAACCCCAACTAGTTTACTGTACACTTACCAGGTAACCCCAACTAGTTTACTGCACACTTACCAGGTGACGTCCAGCAGTGTAAATGGCGTGCATCTCCTCTTCCTGTCACCAGCTGTGTTCTCCCTCTCTCCCAAAGCAACATGGAAACATAGTGTTTCCTGTATTCTAAACCCTCCTCCTCCCTTTCTCCCTCGGTCAATATGAAAATAAAACCCCATTTTACAAATGCATTTATTGTTGGTTGTGTGTGTTTGTTGTCATTTTGTTCAAGGCTTCCTTTACAGGAGCAGTGACAGCCTCCACTGGAACACTGTATGTACCTGACCTGACTGTATGTCCTGAGGAGACCCAGGTGTACACACACACACACCATACCATATCACAACACACACACACCATACCATATCACAACACACACACACCATGCCATAACACACACACCAAACCATACCACAACACACACCATACCACAACACACACACACCAAACCATGCCATACCACAACACACACACACCATACCATAACACACACACCATGCCATAACACACACCATAGTTCCAGTACTTTCTTTATTACAAGTCAACCAACTGTATCAAAACATCCTCAGCCTCCAAACCATTCAAGGTCCCGTTACAGAAGAAGCACGTTTTTACATGGCATCATTCATCACAAAAATTCTCTGCATAAAAGTGTTAGTAAAAACCAACGCACACACACACTATTAACAAAAAACAAACCCTAAAAGCACATAAAGCTAAAGTTAATGTATTTACACATGAAGAGTTGGTTTCCAGACAGATCCTCTCCTGGTTCTATGTTTCCCAGACAGATCCTCTCCTGGTTCTATGTTTCCCAGACAGAGCCTATCCTGGTTCTATGTTTCCCAGACAGATCCTGGTTCCATGTTTCCCAGACAGATCCTGGTTCTATGTATTCACTACAAATCTGACCTCATCATGAGGGGCCGCAGTGGCTCACTGGTCTGTGTTCCCACGTTCATAAAATAAAACTTTATAGAGTTAACCTCTTGCAATTCCAGACAGTTTGCCGTAGGGTGGAGAGAAATATTTGCAGTTTAAAAAAATATATAATATCTGAGTGAGAGTGACAATCAAAATTAATGGGGGCCCCCGGTCGGTAATGAGACCATAATTACTACAAGTTTAGATAGCTGGCTAGACTCATTTACCAATCGTATTTTTTATTTTGCAGACATGGGCTACAATGTATTATTCCAGTTTAGGTGCAAATTAGATTTTGGCCACTAGATGGCAGCAGTGTATGTGCATTTTCTTTGACTGATCCAATGAATCATTGCATTTCAGTTCAAAATGTTGTATCAAGTCTGCCCAAATGTGCCTAATTGGTTTATTGATACATTTCATAACTATGCAACTCTCCTCAAACAATAGCATGGTATTGTTTCACTGTAATAGCTACTGTAAATTGGACAGTGCAGTTAGATTACCAGGAATTGAAGCTTTCTGCCCATATCAGATATGTCTCTGTCCTGGGAAATGTTCTGATGATGATAGTGTATACTGTATATGAACAGCTGTGTTAGTAGATATACATACTGTACGTGTCAGTTCATACTGTATAGATACTGGCTCTAATATTGCATTAAATCACCATTTTATTTTCAGCGGGCGATCTCTTTTAACTTCTAAGCCTATTCACAATGATACTGGGTCTGGATGCTGATAGGGGGAAACTTGCTGAATGATCAGAGAAATGATAGTCAAAGCTTTTTCTTTTAGGCTTATTTACAGAAAAATAAGTCCTGGATGCTTTGATAGCAATAGACAACAGAAAGCCATAGAGGGCCGACCAATTGGATCCCGGTCTGCTCAAGTGTGCAGCGCCCATCCATAGACTGACTGCGCCCATCCAGACTGACTAGGCCCAGCCTCTGCTGTCTGCATCTCATTGCCCCCTGCACGTTGACCTCGATTTCTCCCACTGGCGCTTATGCCCTCACCTTGTCTACGGCTTTATGTGGGCACGCAAAGCTCTTACGCCCCAAATCCCCACACTCAAAACACCGTAGACTATCTGTGCTGGTAAACCCTGTGTAGAGCCCCTCCCCATGCCTCACTTTAAAATGCACATTTAGCTGTTGCTCATTGTTATTCAGAAACATAAACACCTGCTTCCGGAACGAAACAACGTGCTTAACGGCATCTTCCTGAAAACCTGCCGACACGAAAACCTCTAGCAAACTTACCAAACTGACTCAGCTCTTTCCTGATTTGATCATCCGTAATAAACGGAGGAAAATTTGCGACTACAACCCTGGTCGAAGGGGTAGAAAGAGGCGAAATTGGCACCAACACACAGAATCAAGAAAAAAAAGTTATGACAGAGCCCTCCACACCAAACACTCAAACTCCAAACAACTCCCAGCATGCACCGCAAGAGAGAGAGAGAAAGAGAGTTTACTGTAATCCTTCAAAATGGTGTGAAAACACATCATGCAAAAACAGGAAAGTAGTAATGTAAGCCAGGGCGGGATGTAAATGTAAAATGTTCTTTGTCTAAAATAAATCACTGCACAAAAATCAAAAAAATAAATAAATAAAAATAAAGTAGTGTCTCATTTGCGTCACTTTTTCCGGCCCCAAGCCCGGATAAAAGAGGAGGGTTGGAATTGTGACATAAAAAAAAAAAAAGAATCGACAGAAGAAAGTTAATTTGTAGTTCTAAACATATTTAGGGTGTTTTTTAATCACTTTTTGTCTCTCCCACTACGTTATTCCTCTCTCCTACAGCGTCCATCACAATTACATTTTACATTTTAGTCATTTAGCAGACGCTCTTATCCAGAGCGACTTACAGCAGAGTGCATACATTTTTTACATACTGAGACAAGGATATCCCTACCGGCCAAACCCTCCCTAACCCGGACGACGCTATGCCAATTGTGCGTCGCCCCACGGATCTCCCGGTTGCGGCCGGCTGCGACAGAGCCTGGGCGCGAACCCAGCCCAGCCTGGGCGTGAACCCAGAGACTCTGGTGGCGCAGCTAGCACTGCGATGCAGTGCCCTAGACCACTGCGCCACCCGGGAGATATACATGCACATGGCCAATTATACAAATTAAGTGATGACGTCATTTAGCAACTTCTAGCGACTTTTAGGACAGCCAATAGCTACTTTCCTTACTGAGGAGTTGGCGACAGAGAGAGTACATTTTTTTTATTGTTTATTTTCTATTTCACTTGCTTTGGCAATGTCAACATATGTTTCCCATTCCAATAAAGCCCCTTAAATTTAATTAGAGTGAGAGAGAGAGTTTAGGGAGGTGGTTGAGTCATGAGAAATTTCCTATAAAATGATCTATAAAAAGTCCATACTACTGCTTCTGGGCATGATGAGGATAGCACAGTTTGGCTGTCTGTTCGGTCAGAGGTCAAGGACAGGTCCATAGATTAATGTCAGAGTGAAAATAATTTCGGGCAAATCCAACAAAACACATCACTGAGTAACTGCCTCCTTATTTTCCAGCATGGTGGTGGCTGCATCATGGTAAGGGTATGCTTGTCATCAGCAAATTCTGGGGAGTTTTTCAGGATAAAAAGAAACGGAATGAAGATAAGAACAGACAAAATCCTAGAGGAAAACCTGCTTCAGTCTGCTTTACACCAGACACTGGAAGAGGAATTCACCTTTCAGCAGGACAATAACCTACAACACAAGGCCAAATCTACACTGGAGTTGCTTACCAAGAAGACAGTGAATGTTTCTGAGTGGCCAAGTAACAGTTTTGACTTAAATCTGCTTGAAAATCTATGGCAAGACGGGAAAATTGCTGTCTAGCCATGATCCCCAACATCTTGACAGAGCTTGAAGAATTTTGAAAAGAATAATGGGCAAATATTGCGCAATCCAGGTGTGTAAAACTCTTAGGAACTTACCCAAGATGCACAGCTGTAATCGCTGCCAAAAGTGTTTCTAACATGCATTTGACGCAGGGGGCTGAATACTTATGGGACGACTATATTTTAGGTATTTAATTTCTATCTTAAAATTTAAATTGACAAATTCTTCCACTTTGACATTACAGAGTATTTTGTGTAGATTGTTGACAAAAAATATACAAATAAATCAATTTGAATCTGTTGATAAAAGGTGAGGTGCACAGGTGAGCGAGTCGGTCAAGGATCGACTCAGACGAGGAGTTAAAGTTTAACAATCAGCAGTTTATTCAGAGTAAATATATTTGGTACTGCGCATGCGGGGCTCCGTCTAAGAACTCCGAGTGAGCTAAAAGAGGAGAGCCCCTAAAACAGGTTGATTACAGATTATATACAGTACAGAAAGTAGGTTGATTCTTTGAAGTCCTGGTCCTCTGGTTGGCTCTGGTCCGGGCGTAGTCCATGCTTATTGGTCCACCATTGTTGTTGAAGAATGTCCCTTGCTTAATGTCTGTTTTGAATTTCCCAACTGCCGTGGGTGCACAATGTTGATAAGCTTAGGATCCCTAGAAGCTCTATTAGGGATTAATGCAGTGTGTGTGGTTCTCTGTGTTTGAGTGTGAATGTGCGTGGGTGGTGTGTGTGTGTGTGGTCTTCCAGCCATCAGCAGATATGTCATCACAAGATGAAGTCCCTTAGACCTCTGCGGTTGACCCAGTTCCTGTTTTCTTGGCTGTAAGTGGAAACATTAGTATGGCATGCCAGAAGCAGGTTGTGCAACATACTGCAAACACACTTGTAATATAAGTTCATTTGCTTTGCCTTTTGTTACTAAAAGCTAATGCATAGATATAAAGGCCTATCTTGGCTTCAAGCATATATGAGCATAAAAGTTTTTCTTACAAATCCCACTTTAAAACCATGAAATGTGAAGAAATCCAAGGCGTATGAATACTTTTGCAAGGCTCTGTGTGTATATATATATATATATCGATATATGCTGCGTGTGCTGGTTAGGCCTTGTCTTTTTGTCTATGCATTTTTTTAACTTGCGGTTTCTCTATGAATCTATTAGATACGTTTATTATAAAGGCAGAGATCACGTGGTTTACAAGAAATAAGAAACTATAGAGACGCCTATTATGGGAAACAGAGATGACGTTGTTTACAAGAAACAGAACGGGTTGCTGGCTTTATCTATTTCCACAATTCCCCGGCCCGTGTAGATATCCTACTTCAATTCGTTTGAGTGCCTTGTTGTATCATAGTTTTGCCAAATTCTTATCCTATTTTTATTAATTGAGTTTTTATTTTTGTGCTGTTTTATTCACATATGCGTTGTGAGTAGTGAACCCGAAATTATTTTTATTTTTTTGCACTCACGTTACTGCTGCGGCCAAAACAAAACTGACTGCTGTTTTTCCGGCGAATGATGACGGATTATAACTTAGCAAATAACGTGTACAACTTCTGCCAAACACAGGAATCCTGTTGTAAGTAAAACATACCTGCACGTATAGTAGGGACGTTTAACGTTCAGACTGCTGCACAGACCATACCAGGCGCTCTCGTCAACAGCGCCTGGTTAAATTGTGTTTAGGAGCATTTTTTAAACATTTAAATGGTTAAACTAGTGCAAACTGTGATTATTGAAAATAAATCTGAGTTTGCTTATGTAACGGATGTGAAATGGCTAGCTAGTTAGCGGGTACGCGCTAGTAGCGTTTCAATCAGTTACGTCACTTGCTCTGAAACCTAGAAGTAGTGTTGCTCCTTGCTCTGCAAGGGCCGCAGCCTTTGTGGAGCGATGGGTAACGACGCTTCGTGGGTGACTGTTGTTGATGTGTGCAGAAGGTCCCTGGTTCGCGCCCGTGTCGGGGCGAGGGGACGTACTAAAGTTAAACTGTTACACTTAGTTTACTATCATCGTAAATTAAGGTATGTGTTAATTACTGTATATTACGCTACTCTCCATGGTGGGGACAGTAGTCTATGTGTTAGACCTATTATATTCAAAAGGCACTCGCACATCTGAGCAATCTTATTTGCAGGTGCATGGCAACAATTGAACAAGATGAAGGAAAAAGGAAACCGCACACTGCTCTTGATAGTATCACTGGTCTTTAATAAGCTTTACGTATCGGCCTCACGGCCTTCGTCAGAGCTTTTGTGATTTTAAATTTTAAAGTACTCAATCATCATACTTGAGTAAAAGTCAAAAGTCAAAGTAAATGTTATACATCAAATGCCTTATATTAAGCAGTGGTGGAAAAAGTACCCAAAAGCCATACTTGAGTAAAAGTAAAGATACCTTACTGGAAAATAACTCAAGTAAAAGTGAGCCGTAAATCCATAAAGCAAAATAGCCAGACCTTTTATTTGGTTTGAGCTTTTCTGAATAGTAACACCCTGACTACACCGCTCGCGTCACGTGCGCGTCGCGTTGCAAAATAAATGTAGAAATCTATATTATTCAATTATTGCACCCACACTGTCTGCGTTGCCAAGGGCTAAAATAGAAGTCAGTTCTATTTGTGATGCAGATCGCGCTGCAAGTCCTGCCTCTCCCTCTCCTCATTGGTTTATAGAAGCAGATACCCACGTGCCATCTCAGTGGTTATACCCACGTGGGTGATTGGAACACAAACTGTGTTGTCGGTCGTTGTGGTAATAGTATGAAAGTTTAGATGCCAATCACCATATAAGTTCAAAGAAGAAAAAGCCTGAAAGGAGGAGAGAACTAGAAACGATTCGGTTGACCGTTTTATGTGTGGATTAATTGTTGGAGTAGAGGACCTTGTGCATTTTAGGTAAAATAACAACTCAATGTTTATATCCCAGGACAAATTAGCTAGTAACAGCAAGCTAGCTAGCTAGCTAAATTGCCATAAATGTTAAATGCTTTTCGACCTGTCCCCAAATTAATGTAATTGGTTCAGAGTTTGTTTTGATATTTTAACCTGCGTGTCGTGATCGCGTTTGGTGTGGTTCATAAAGCTGCGTGTGTATTATGGGTCTCATCCCGTGTCATTCAACAAGGTTTACCCTCGCTCGTTTGTTTGGGTACAGCCCAGTGTTTTTATTTTATTAATACGTTTTATTTGTCACATACACATGTTTAGCAGATGTTAATGCGGGTGTAGCGAAATGCTTGTGCTTCTAGTTCCGACAGTGCAGTAATACAGTTGAAGTCGGAAGTTTACATACACCTTAGCCAAATACATTTAAACAAAATTTTTCACAATTCCTGACATTTAATCCTAGTAAAAATTCCCTGTCTTAGGTCAGTTAGCATCACCACTTTATTTTAAGAATGCACATGCTTCTTCAGTTCTGCTCACAAATGTTCTATAGGATTGAGGTCAGGGCTTTGTGATGGCAACTCCAATACCTTGACTTTGTTGTCCTTAAGCCATTTTGCCACAACTTTGGAAGTATGCTTGGTGTCATTGTCCATTTGGAAGAGCCATTTGCGACCAAGCGTCAACTTCCTGACTGATGTCTTGATGTTGCTTCAATTTATCCACGTAATTTTCCTGCCTCATGATGCCATCTATTTTGTGAAGTGCACCAGACCCTCCTGCAGCAAAGCACCCCCAAAACATGATGCTGCCACCCCCGT
>NW_019947196.1:50052-56889 GCF_002910315.2 Salvelinus sp. IW2-2015 | reverse complement strand
TGTATCACACAGTTAACTGTGACTGTTTGTGTATCATGAGTTAATATTACAGGCAACAAAGGGATATGTGTAATCTTGGTCAACACAGGTAATTGTTCACCCAGGTAATTGTACTAGAACGAGGAGGAGAACCGGAACGAGGAGCTCCGACCCTCTCTTTTTGCAAGTTACGGGCAGAATATCCCCTCCCCTTCGAAATTCGAAAGATGCTGACACCTGTGAAATCGTGATTTGTCCAAATAACCAGTGAGGAAAAAAAAACTAAAGCAGAACTACTGGTGCTCGTCACATACACATACACAGGTCACATACACATATTTAGCAGATGTTATTGCGGGTGTAGCGAAATGCTTGTGGTCCTAGCTCCAACAATGCAGTAGTATTTTTCAATTCACAACAATACACACAAATCTCAAAGTAAAATAATGGAATTAAGAAAGAAAGAAATATTACGATGAGCAATGTCGGAGTGGAATTGACTAGAATACATATGAAATGAGTAAAACCGTATGTAAACATTATTAAAAAGTGACTAGTGTTCCATTATTAAAGTGACCAGTGATTCCATGTACATAGGGCAGCAGCCTCTAAGGTGCAGGGTTGAGTAACCGGGTGGTAGCCGGCTAGTGACAGTGACTAAGTTCAGTGACTAAGTTTCAGTTTCTCGGTCACAGCTTTGATGCACCTGTATTGACCTCGTCTTCTGGATGGTAGCGGGATGAACAGGCCRTGGCTCAGGTGGTTGTTGTCCTTAATKATCTTTTTGGCCTTCCTGTGACATCGGGTGCTGTAGCTGTCCTGGARGGCAGGCATTGTGCCYCCGGTGATGCGTTGGGCAGACCTCACCACCCTCTAGAGAGCCCTGCGGTTGCAGGCGGTCCAGTTGCCGTACCAGACTGAGATACAGCCCGACAGGATTTTAAAAATTATTTATTTTATTTCACCTTTATTTAACCAGGTAGGCCAGTTGAGAACAAGTTCTTATTTACAACTTGTCACGTTCTGACCTTAGTTCCTTTTTTATGTCTTTATTTTAGTTTGGTCAGGGCGTGAGTTGGGGTGGGCATTCTATGTTGTTTTTCTATGTTTTGTTCTGTTGTTAGATTTCTATGTGTTGGTATGGTATGGTTCTCAATCAGAGGCAGGTGTCAGTCGTTGTCTCTGATTGGGAGCCATATTTAGGTAGCCTGTTTGTCATTGTGTGTTGTGGGTGATTGTTTCCTGTTGTAGTGTTTGTTTCACATTTCAGGACTGTTTCGGTTTTCGGTATAGCTTTGCACCCCCGTAGCTACTTGCCCAAGCCTCCCCAGCTTCTCCTTCAGCAAATCCAGATAGCAGAATTTCTGAAAGAGCTGCAAAAACTGGACCCGTACAATCAGTTAGGCTAGACAATCTGGACCCTCTCTTTCTAAAATTATCCCCTGCCATTGTGTCAAACCCTATTACCAGGTCTGTTCAACCTCTCTTTTCGTATCGTTTTATATTTGTGATGTACGTTGTATTTGTTTTAGATTCCGTCTCTCACATTGAAGTGTCCTATTGATAAAAAATGACAGACTCTTACATGCTTTGTAAGTAGGGAAAACCTGCAAAATCGGCAGTGATCGAATACTGTTTTCCCACTGTATATCTCCTCACTAACTTTAAACTCAGCATACTGAGCAGCTAACCGATCGCTGCAGCTGGATCATAGTCTTCTGTATAATAGCCCACCCAATTACCTACCTCATCCCCATACTGTTTTTATTTACTTTTTTGCTTTTTTGTGCACAGTATTCTACTCTGCACATCTATCAAATCAAATCAAATTTATTTATATAGCCCTTCGTACATCAAGCTTGATATCTCAAAGTGCTGTACAGAAACCCAGCCTAAATAACCCCCAAACAGCAAGGCATCAGTGTAGAGCAGGTGTAGACTGCTATCTCCTCGATGCCACTCCGATGTGTTCACTTTCCTTAAATTGTAATTACTTCGCTACTATGGCCTATTTATTGCTTTTACCTTCCTCACGCCATTGCACACACTGTATATAGGACTTTTTTTTCTTTCCATTGTGTTATTGGACTTTGTACGGTTTGTTTATTTCGCCATGCTGAACTCTGGTGTGTGTTCACACTGCTGGGCAGTCATCTTGCTCGGATTTTGTGCGGCAGTGAGCACGACGATAGCGCGTGGTCCTCAGCTGGGTGGTGAGTGAGCCAGGTGCAACTGCGGTGCTTCAAACGGCTTCGGCTCGTGCTTGGAACTGGTTCTCAATGATTGCAGGGGCAAGGAGAATGACGGCTACCCAATTTACGCACGCCTCACTGTGGCATGGAGTGTCTCAAGGTGCAATTTAGTTAAAAATACCTTTCAGAGACTACATCTTCCTTTAGGAGATAAATGTTAGTGCTCAAAATGAACAAAGTCACAAGAATACGGAATAAAGCGCGTCACAGTCCATAAATGGGTGGAACTAATTCTGACACCCTCACAACACATAGAAAACCATGTGAGTCACCTCTCACAACCATCACGCTCTCTCAGGCAATAGACAAAACAGCACCCTTAAATTTATGGCCATGTCCCAAGTCAAGTAGGAGCGACACATTGGACTAGTGTACAACTGGGCGGCGTGCTCGAAACTTGGATGAAGATTTTATCTTATACGGGCGTATTAGCCACCACAACAGTTCAGGAAGAACATGTGTTCTTCGCAAACAGTGTCTTGACGCGCAAACATTAGTAGTAAAAGCAGGTACGCATAGAGTGATAGGTCACCACATGTATCTCATCTCCTCTGCTGGGACCAAAACTAAAATAAAACAGTAAAAAAGAACTAAATTTCTGGGCGTACTAGTGAATTGTGGTCTGTGACAAGTTGTTAAATGAATACTTGGTTCTCAACTGGTCTAATTGTGCTCTCACTGGTTAATATAAAGAGTGTTGAATGATCCATGAGAAGAATATAAGTTTTTAAGGAAATTGTTCGGGCGCGTTATCTCTTCTCTCGTACTCGTGCATACTGGGACGCCTTGGCAGCCGCAGGGTGTGTCTTGTTCTGTATTGAGGGTTGGGTTTTGATGGTCTTGCGTAGACATCACCACCAAGGGGAGGCACAAGTGAGCCCCTGCTCTCCCGGGACACGCCGTTCACATGCTAGCCCTTTCCGATGTCACGAGGAAGCGCCAAGAAAGAGGTCATTAAGGAGCAGAGAACTCATACTGCACCTACGCCTCTCCTCAGGGCTTCGATCTAACCTCTCTGCAGGTGGATCTTTTTCATGTCCGCGCTTTGTTATGGAAGGTTGTTGGGAATCGCACTTCCTGCTTTACTATTTCCAGATATGCGCTGGGTTCAATTAGGTTAGCATAAGTTCTCGAAACGTAGGAACTATTTTTCTGGGTGTATAGATAACTGAAATTAGTTCACTGAACTAGTGTCACGTGTTCACTAGCCGTCTACCACTCAGGTTGCTCAGAGACCCCTGCTAACTTTTAGATGCGCTTTGCTTTGCCCCTTGCATTGTACATGGAAATCATGGTCACTTTAAGATAATGTGGAAACACTATGTCATACTTTTTTTTATGAATGTGTTTTACAGTTACTGGTTTATCTGTTACGGTCTTATTTCATATGGTATTCTATGTCAATTCCACTCCGACATTGCTTCATCGTTAATATTCTTTTCTTTCGTACTATATCCTTAATGTTTAAGACTGTTGTGGATTTGATGTGTGTGCTATAGATATGGTAATTGACATTGAAATATACTACTTGCTGACTATGTTTGCACGTGTGGACTCACGCAATATCCTCTCCGCGAATAACATGTCTTCTAAATATGGTGTTGTGACTCTGTGTGTATTGTGTATGTGACGGAGGCACCAGGTAGTTCGTTGCTTTAGTTTTTTTTTTTCCTCACTGGATTATTTTGGACAAATCACGATTTCACAGGTGTTCAGCCATCTTTCGATTTTCGAAGGGAGGATTATTTGGCCCACGTAACTTGCAAAGAAGAGAGGTCGGGATCTCTCGTTCCAGTGGTTCTCCTCCTCGTTCTAGTAACAATTACCTGGGTGAACAATTACCTGTGTTGATCCAAGTAGTTTATACCTTAATCTTTTTGTTGCGTGTGATAATAATTTCTCAACTCTCGATGATTACACTCAAAATACAGTCATCTCAGTTAACTCTCGATGCTGTTACTTATCAGCATCTGTCGATGCATGGCTGGTTCTGTGTCTGTCTGTACTGGTGTCTGATACTGGTCTGTTCGGTGCTGTCCTTGCTTCTGTCTATTTGTGATCTCTCGTCGTGAGAGTCTGTCTGTTCTGTCTGTCTGTCTAGTTTGTCTGTCTGTCTGTCATGGTCTGTCTGGGTTTCTGAGCTTGTTTGTTCTTGTGCTCATCCATGGGCTTGCCTGGTCGTGTCTTGTGTCTGTGTGCTTCGTGGTAGCTGGTGGGTCGTCTGGTCATGTCTGTCTGCTGTCTGTCTGATCTGTCTGTCTGTCTGTCTGTCTGGGGCGAAGCTCCTGTGCTGATCTCTACGCGCTCATTCATCTCAATGTGTGATTGTTGGAGATGTGAATAATGAAACCACAAATTCAGCCAACGTAGATGTCATTGTGGGAGGAAACTCTTGAAGTAACTTGGGCTGTGTCTCTCCATCGTCTCAGTCTGCCCCTTCGCTCCCTCAATGGGATCAAATCAGTACCTCGTTATGTCTTTTCTATTACATTTCAGCCCTTCGTACATAGCTAATAGTCTCGAAAGTATGCTGTACAGGAAAGACGCCCAGCCTAAAACCCACAAACAGGCAAGCAATGCAGGTTTGATAGGCACGGATGGTGAGAGCTGAAGATAAAAAATCCTTTTCTGGCTCAATGTAGTAAGTGCATGTACCAGGTAAGGGAATGATCCGGAGATGGAGTAATGGATGGATAAGAATATCGGCTCAGCACTCAGACTATTAGGCGTGGGAGTGAGTCAGGCCGGTGTGTATCTCGAGTGGTTGGCGTGATCTTGAGCGCAATGGGTAGATACCGAGACTGACCTCGTAGCGGAAGAGTTCTCCGGGCTGACGCGTGCTCTTTAGTTAGGAGTCCGACGATCGTTGGACCATGATATAAGTAGAAATTGGTATTTAGTCACATAGTGAGCTCGATTGGTGAGAGAAATAATGCAGGTGGTGAGTCGCATCCTCCATGCTAGATAGGTCGCTCTCTATGGATGAACGTGGGCGACCTACAGAATACTGTCTCATGTAGCGGTGTCATTTGGCAGAGCCTCAAGATTTTCTCTCCGTGCGCCATTGTAGAGAGATGTGCTTCTGTCGTGTAGAAAGAATCACAAGTTTGAGTATGTCCTCCAATGCTTTTAATGCACGACTCTCGATTCTTTCGACGCCTTTGGATTGTGTGTTTGACAGGATGCCGCGCGCACAGCGTCTTTATTTCTACCAGATCGGTTCCGCACCTTAGCACGGAACAGCTTGGGCAAATCTTCAGTAGGTGCTAAGGGCGAATAGTGCAAATATAACATAGTTATGCTCTAGTTGGCAGGTGTGGTATGGGGTATATAATACATTGTTACATGGAAAGGTAATATGGTGGGTACTCTAAGTTATCTTTTCATATGATAGTGCCTGGTTCAGTTCGATCTAATGATTAATGTTTTAGATTCGTACGATTGCCATTTGGGGCTTTGAGGTCTGACGGGTTTAAGGGTTGACTAGACAACTTTTGGCATCACCCCCCAAATTCAGTGACGTAATCTGATTTAAATTTCATTTAATTACTTTCCCCTTTAAAGGAGACATTGGGAAGAAACAACATTTATGTATCCAAGTGTGAACATCTATTTGTAGGGATAAAACCAATGTTAAAGTTACATGCTGGCCAAAATGCATTCGTTACTGTTACTTCATTGGATTGGACTTGAAATATGGAAAGTAGTAGATAGCCCACAATGTTTTTAACTCTGAGCCATGATGTACCCAGCTCAAAAGCTTAAGGACTTATTAGCCAACCCGACTCCTGTGTTTTTATGATTTTTGTTGGTCAATGGAGGGAGCTGATTGGGCTGCACTCTGGAATGGCATTGCTTGCCAAAGTGTGCAAGTTGTGACCTGTTCATTCAGGGCAGATAGGGGTGGGGCCTACTTGTAAGAATCTGAAGAAAAATTAATATTATTTTATTTGTAACACTTTGGGGGAGTACATGGATTCCTGAAGTGTATATTTATGTCGGATGTTGCTCGGACTATAGGCTATCAGGTAAGCAGGGAAAATGAAGAAACAACACTCTGCTGATAGGTAATAGAACACATGTATGGCTAAGTCCATCGGATAGAGAGTTGTGTGTTCTATTTTAATTTATGTCATCTTATGTTCATCTGTCTTCACCATTATATCACTGTCTGTCATTGACTGCCCAGCCTTGTCACTGCGCTTCTGTCAGCTGACGCGGTCGCTCCACGAGGTCTGCCAACCTCGGGTTGCACGCCCTCTATAACGTATCTAGGTTGAAACAATTTGGCTTAACCACACATACACACACACACACACACCAGCACACCCACACACACACACACAATCCTATTAGTCTCTATACACAACATGCTTCTATCACTCAGACGTCCGGCTCTAACATGTTACTCCCACCCCCCTGCAATCTGGCACCTGTTATATTTTACAGAATAGCTCCGATAATCTCACTGATAACCAATACATGAACATACTCGAGACTTTGTGGTGTGCTCGCCTGTGTAATGGGTTGTCTGTTATAGCTGATGTGAACGTGTTGGCAAGGTTGGCATTGTTCCATTTTAGCCTTATGGGCTATTTCTTTTTGG
>NW_019947196.1:41794-50027 GCF_002910315.2 Salvelinus sp. IW2-2015 | reverse complement strand
GTTGGCCAGGGTTGGGGTAGCCAGGAGGAAAGCATGGCCAGCCGTAGAGAAATGCTTATTGAAATTCTCGATTATCGTGGATTTATCGGTGGTGACAGTGTTTCCTAGCCTCAGTGCAGTGGGCAGCTGGGAGGAGGTGCTCTTATTCTCCATAGACTTTACAGTGTCCCAAAACTTTTTGGAGTTAGAGCTACAGGATGCAAATTTCTGTTGAAAAAGCTAGCCTTTGCTTTCCTAACTGACTGTGTGTATTGGTTCCTGACTTCCCTGAAAAGTTGCATATCGCGGGGACTATTCGATGCTAGTGCAGTCCACCACAGGAAGTTTTTGTGCTGGTCGAGGGCAGTCAGGTCTGGGGTGAACCAAGGGATATATTTGTTCTTAGTTCTACATTTTTGAAAGGGGCATGCTTATTTAAGATGGTAAGGAAATTACTTTTAAAGAACAACCATCCTCTACTGACGGGATGAGGTCAATATCCTTCCAGGATACCCGGGCAAGGTCGATTAGAATGGCCTGCTCGCTGATGTGTTTCAGGGAGCGTTTGACAGTGATGAAGGGTGGTCGTTCGACCCCGGACCCATAGCGGATGCAGGCAATGAGGCAGTGATCGCTGAGATCCTGATTGAAAACAGCAGAGGTGTATTTGGAGGGCAAGTTGGTCAGGATAATATCTATGAGGGTGCCCATGTTTACGGATTTAGGGTTGAACCTGGTGGGTTTCTTGATCATTTGTGTGAGATTGAGGACATCTAGCTTAGATTGTAGGACTGCCGGGGTGTTTAAGCATATCCCAGTTTAGGCCACCTAACAGAACGAACTCTGAAGATAGACGGGGGGTAATCAATTCACATATGGTGTCCAGGGCACAGCTGGGAGCTGATGGGGGTCTATAACAGGCGGCAACAGTGAGAGACATATTTCCGGAGAGATTCATTTTTAAAATTAGAAGCTCAAACTGTTAGTACATAGACCTGGAAAGTATGACAGAACTTTGCAGGCTATCTCTGCAGTAGATTGCAACTCCTCCCCCTTTGGGAGTTCTATCTTGACAGAAAATGTTGTAGTTGGGGATAGGAATCTCAGAATTTTTGGTGACCTTTCTAAGCCAGGATTCAGACACGGCAAGGACATCAGGGTTGGCGGAGTGTGCAAAAGCAGTGAGTAAAACAAACTTATGGAGGAGGCCTCTAATGTTAACATGCATGAAACCAAGGCAATTACGGTTACAGAAGTCATCAAATGAGAGCGCCTGGGGCCTGGGTTAACCTGGGTTAACGCAGGGCCTGGGTTAACCTCCACATCACCCGAGGAACAGAGGAGGAGTAGGATGAGGGTACCATGGTGTTGAAGGCTGAGCTGTAGTCAATGAACAAATCAAATCATAGTTTATTTGTCACGTGCGCCGAATACAACAGCTTACAGTGAAATGCTTACTTACAGGCCCTAACTAACAGTGCAGTTTTTAAGTAAAAAATAGGTATAAGGTGAACAATAGATAAGTAAAGAAATAAAAACAACAGTAAAAGACAGTGAAAAATAACAGTAGTGAGGCTATATACAGTAATGAGGATTTATAACAGTAACGAGGCTATATACAGTAACGAGGTTATATGCAGGCACCGGTTAGTCAGGCTAATTAAGGTAGTATGTCCATGTAGGTATAGTTAAAGTGACTATGCATATATGATAAACAGAGAGTAGCAGCAGCGTAAAAGAGGGGTTGGCAGGCGGAACAATGCCAATAGTCCAGGTAGCCATTTGATTTCCTGTTCGGGAGTCTTATGGCTTGGGGGTAAAAGCTGTTGAGAAGCCTTTTGGTCCTATACTTGGCGCTCCGGTACCGCTTGCCATGCGGTAGTAGAGAGAACAGTCTATGACTGCGGTGGCTGGGGTCTTTGACCATTTTTAGGGCCTTCCTCTGACACCGCCTGGTGTAGAGGTCCTGGATGGCAGGCAGCATAGCCCCAGTGATGTACTGGGCCGTACGCACTACCCTCTGAAGTGCCTTGCGGTCGGAGGCCGAGCTGTTGCCGTACCAGGCAGTGATGCAACCAGTCAGGATGCTCTCGATGTTGCAGCTGTAGAACCTTTAGAGGATCTGACGACCCATGCCAAATCTTTTTAGTTCCTGAGGGGGAATAGGCTTTGTCGTGCCCTCTTCACTACTGTCTTGGTGTGTTTTGACCATTCTAGTTTGTTGGTGATGTGGACACCAAGGAACTTGAAGCTCTCAACCTGCTCCACTACAGCCCCGTTGATAGAGAATGGGGGCGTGCTCGGTTCTCTTTTTCCTGTAGTCCACAATCATCTCCTTTGTCTTGATTACGTTGAGGGATAGGTTGTTATTCCGGAATCACTCGGCCAGGTCTCTGATCTCCTCCCTATAGGCTGTCTCGTCTTTGTCGGTGACAAGGCCTACCACTGTTGTGTCGCCTGCAAACTAAATGATGGTGTTGGAGTCGTGCCTGGCCATGCAGTCGTGAGTGAACCGGGAGTACAGGAGTGGTCTGAGCACGCACCCCTGTGGGGCTCCAGTGTTGAGGATCAGCGTGGCGGATGTGTTGCTACCTACCCTCACCACCTGGAGGCGGCCCGTCAGGAAGACCAGGATCCAGTTGCAGAGGGAGGTGTTTAGTCCCAGGATCCTTAGCATAGTGATGAGCTTTGATGGTACTATGGTGTTGAACGCTGAGCTGTAGTCAATGAATAGCATTCTCACGTAGGTGTTCCTTTTGTCCAGGTGGGAAAGGGTAGTGTGGAGTGCAATAGAGATTGCATCATCTGTGGATCTGTTTGGGCGGTATGCAAATTGGAGTGTGTCTAGGGTTTCTGGGATAATGGTGTTAATGTGAGCCATTACCAGCCTTTCAAAGCACTTCATGGCTACGAACGTGAGTGCTACGGGGTCTGTTGTCATTTAGGCAGGTTGCCTTGGTGTTCTTGGGCACAGGACTATGGTGGTCTGCTTGGTATTACAGATTCAATCAGGGACATGTTGAAAATATCAGTGAAGACACCTGCCCGTTGGTCAGCACATGCCCGGAGCACACGTCCTGGTAATCTGTCTGGCCCTGCGGCCTTGTGAATGTTGACCTGTTTAAAGGTCTTACTCACGTCGGCTACGGAGAGCGTGATCACACAGTCGTCCGGAACAGCTAATGCTCTCATGCGTGCCTCTGTGTTGCTTTCCTCGAAGCGAGCATAGAGGTGATTTAGCTCGTCTGGTAGGCTCGTGTCACTGGGCAGCTCACAGCTGTGCTTCCCTTTGTAGTCTGTTATAGTTTGCRAGCCCTGCCACATAAGACAAGCGTCGGAGCCGGTGTAGTACGATTCAATCTTAGCCCTGTGTTGGCGCTTTGCCTGTTTAATAGTTCGTTGGAGGGCATAGCAGGATTTCTTATAAGCTTCCGGGTTAGAGTCCCACACCTTGAAAGTGGCAGCCCTTTAGCTCGGTGCGAATGTTGCCTGTAATCCATGGCTTCTGGTTGGGATATGTAAACTCAGCATAAAAAGAAACGTCCCTTTTTCAGGACCCTGTCTTTCAAAGATAATTTGTAAAAACCCAAATAACTTCACAGATCTTCATTGTAAATGGTTTAAACACTGTTTCCCGTGCTTGTTCAATGAACCATAAACAATTAATGAACATGCACATGTGGAACGGTTGTTAATAGACTAACAGCAAACAGACGGTAGGCAATTAAAGTCACAGTTATGAAACCTTAGGACACTAAGGCCTTTTTACTGACTCTGAAAAACACCAAAAGAAATATGCCCAGGTTCCCTGCTCATCTGCGTGAATGTACTTTAGGCATGCTGCAAGGAAGCATGAGGACTGAAGATGTGGCCAGGGCAATAAATTGCAATGTCTGTACTGTGACACGCCTAAGACAGCGCTACAGGGWGASAGGAMGGACAGCTGATCATCCTCGCAGTGGCAGACCACATGTAACAACACCTGCACAGGATCGGTACATCCAAACATCACACCTGTGGGACAGGTACAGGATGGCAACAACAACTGCCTGAGTTACACCAGGAACGCGCAATCCCTCCATCAGTGCTCAGACTGTCCGCAATAGGCTGATTACGTTACAGAAGTCATCAAATGAGAGCGCCTGGGGCCTGGGTTACCTGGGTTAACGCAGGGCCTGGGTTAACCTCCACATCACCCGAGGAACAGAGGAGGAGTAGGATGAGGGTACCATGGTGTTGAAGGCTGAGCTGTAGTCAATGAACAAATCAAATCATAGTTATTTGTCACGTGCGCCGAATACAACAGCTTACAGTGAATGCTTACTTACAGGCCCTAACTAACAGTGCAGTTTTTAAGTAAAAAATAGGTATAAGGTGAAACAATAGATAAGTAAAGAAATAAAAACAACAGTAAAAGACAGTGAAAAATAACAGTAGTGAGGCTATATACAGTAATGAGGATTTATAACAGTAACGAGGCTATATAACAGTAACGAGGTTATATGCAGGCACCGTTAGTCAGGCTAATTAAGGTAGTATGTCCATGTAGGTATAGTTAAAGTGACTATGCATATATGATAAACAGAGAGTAGCAGCAGCGTAAAGAGGGGTTGGCAGGCGGAACAATGCCAATAGTCCAGGTAGCCATTTGATTTCCTGTTCGGGAGTCTTATGGCTTGGGGGTAAAAGCTTGTTGAGAAGCCTTTTGGCCCTATACTTGGCGCTCCGGTACGCTTGCCATGCGGTAGTAGAGAGAACAGTCTATGACTGCGGGGGCTGGGGTCTTTGACCATTTTTAGGGCCTTCCTCTGACACCGCCTGGTGTAGAGGTCCTGGATGGCAGGCAGCATAGCCCCAGTGATGTACTGGGCCGTACGCACTACCCTCTGAAGTGCCTTGCGGTCGGAGGCCGAGCTGTTGCCGTACCAGGCAGTGATGCAACCAGTCAGGATGCTCTCGATGTTGCAGCTGTAGAACCTTTAGAGGATCTGACGACCCATGCCAAATCTTTTTAGTTCCTGAGGGGGAATAGGCTTTGTCGTGCCCTCTTCACTATGTCTTGGGTGTTTTTGACCATTCTAGTTTGTTGGTGATGTGGACACCAAGGAACTTGAAGCTCTCAACCTGCTCCACTACAGCCCCGTTGATGAGAATGGGGGCGTGCTCGGTTCTCCTTTTCCTGTAGTCCACAATCATCTCCTTTGTCCTTGATTACGTTGAGGGATAGGTTGTTATTCCGGAATCACTCGGCCAGGTCTCTGATCTCCTCCCTATAGGCTGTCTCGTCTTTTGTCGGTGACAAGGCCTACCACTGTTGTGTCGCCTGCAAACTAAATGATGGTGTTGGAGTCGTGCCTGGCCATGCAGTCGTGAGTGAACCGGGAGTACAGGAGTGGTCTGAGCACGCACCCCTGTGGGGCTCCAGTGTTGAGGATCAGCGTGGCGGATGTGTTGCTACCTACCCTCACCACCTGGAGGCGGCCCGTCAGGAAGACCAGGATCCAGTTGCAGAGGGAGGTGTTAGTCCCAGGATCCTTAGCATAGTGATGAGCTTTGGATGGTACTATGGTGTTGAACGCTGAGCTGTAGTCAATGAATAGCATTCTCCCGTAGGTGTTCCTTTTGTCCAGGTGGGAAAGGGTAGTGTGGAGTGCAATAGAGATTGCATCATCTGTGGATCTGTTGGGCGGTATGCAAATTGGAGTGTGTCTAGGGTTTCTGGGTAATGGTGTTAATGTGCCATTACCAGCCTTTCAAAGCACTTCATGGCTACGAACGTGAGTGCTACGGGGTCTGTTGTCATTTAGGCAGGTTGCCTTGGTGTTCTTGGGCACAGGATATGGTGGTCTGCTTGGTATTACAGATTCAATCAGGGACATGTTGAAATATCAGTGAAGACACCTGCCCGTTGGTCAGCACATGCCCGGAGCACACGTCCTGGTAATCTGTCTGGCCCTGCGGCCTTGTGAATGTTGACCTGTTTAAAGGTCTTACTCACGTCGGCTACGGAGAGCGTGATCACACAGTCGTCCGGAACAGCTAATGCTCTCATGCGTGCCTCTGTGTTGCTTTCCTCGAAGCGAGCATAGAGGTGATTTAGCTCGTCTGGTAGGCTCGTGTCCACTGGGCAGCTCACAGCTGTGCTTCCCTTTGTAGTCTGTTTATAGTTTGCGAGCCCTGCCACATAAGACAAGCGTCGGAGCCGGTGTAGTACGATTCAATCTTAGCCCTGTGTTGGCGCTTTGCCTGTTTAATAGTTCGTTGGAGGGCATAGCAGGATTTCTTATAAGCTTCGGGTTAGAGTCCCGCACCTTGAAAGTGGCAGCCCTTTAGCTCGGTGCGAATGTTGCCTGTAATCCCGGCTTCTGGTTGGTAAACTCAGCATAAAAGAAACGTCCCTTTTTTCAGGACCCTGTCTTTCAAAGATAATTTGTAAAAACCCAAATAACTTCACAGATCTTCATTGTAAATGGTTTAAACACTGTTTCCCGTGCTTGTTCAATGAACCATAAACAATTAATGAACATGCACATGTGGAACGGTTGTTAATAGACTAACAGCAAACAGACGGTAGGCAATTAAAGTCACAGTTATGAAACCTTAGGACACTAAGGCCCTTTTTACTGACTCTGAAAAACACCAAAAGAAATATGCCCAGGTTCCCTGCTCATCTGCGTGAATGTACTTTAGGCATGCTGCAAGGAAGCATGAGGACTGAAGATGTGGCCAGGGCATAAAATTGCAATGTCTGTACTGTGACACGCCTAAGACAGCGCTACAGGGTGAGAGGACGGACAGCTGATCATCCTCGCAGTGGCAGACCACATGTAACAACCACCTGCACAGGATCGGTACATCCAAACATCACACCTGTGGGACAGGTACAGGATGGCAAACAACAACTGCCTGAGTTACACCAGGAACGCGCAATCCCTCCATCAGTGCTCAGACTGTCCGCAATAGGCTGAAGGAGGCTGGACTGAGGGTTTGTAGGCCTGTTGTAAGGCAGGTCCTCACCAGACATCAACGGCAACACGACGTCGCCTATGAAACACAAACCCACCGTTGCTGGACCAGACAGGACTGGCAAAAAGTGCTCTTCACTGACGAGTCACGGTGAAGGGGTGATGGTCGGATTCGTGTTTATTGTCGAAAGAATGAGCATTACACCGAGTCCTGTTCTCTGGAGCAGGATCGATTTGGAGTGGCGGGGGGTTCATTATGGTCTGGGGCGGTGTGTCACCGCATCATCGGACTGAGCTTGTTGTCATTGCAGGCAATCTCAACGCTGTGCGTTACAGGGAAGACATCCTCCTCCCTCATGTGGTACCTTCTTGAAGGCTCATCCTGACATGACCCTCCAGTATGACAATGCCACCAGCCATACTGCTTGTTCTGTGCATGATTTCCTGCAAGACAGGAATGTCAGTGTTTTGCAATTGCCAGCGAAGAGCCCGGATCTCAATCCCATTGAGCAGTCTAGGACTTGTTGGATTGGAGGGTGAGGGCTAGGGCCATCCCCCAGAAATGTCCGGGAACTTGCAGGTGCCTTGGTGGAAGAGTGGTGTACCATCTCACAGCAAGAACTGGCAAATCTGGTGCAGTCCATGAGGAGGAAGATGCACTGCAGTACTTAATGCAGCTGGTGGCCACACCAGATCTGACTGTTACTTTTGATTTTGACCCCCCCTACCTTTTTTCAGGAACACATTATTACATTTGTTAGTCACATGTCTGTGGGAACTTGTTCAGTTTATGTCTCAGTTGTTGAATTTTGTTATGTTCATACAAATATTTACAACATGTTAAGTTTGCTGAAAATAAATGCAGTTGACAGTGAGAGGACGTTTTCTTTTTTGCTGAGTTTATATACAATGTTAAGGGTTTTGATCCTTACGTCCTTCTTTGTCATCATTGGTTCATTGGTGAAATTAGCATTATTACAATAACTTTAATTAAATCATTCAAAAACCTTTATTATTGCAATTGCAGACAGAACTTGACAACAGGAACATAGCACGCATGTTTCTGAGTAAGTTCTGCATCAAACAAAAGGTCTCCAGTTGTTTTATAAACCCTAAGTCGCGCCCTGGTGATGTCACTGCTTACATCATCATCCTCTACCCTGGGACCAAAACCGTGCCTACAAAGCTGTAGAAACAGGGCCTTTATTGTTAGCTAAACCTTAGCAGTAATGTCCACTTCCCCAAAGTTGATTTATTGTGGAATGTTTGCCTAGTCTTATGTCCTTTAC
>NW_019947196.1:34959-38743 GCF_002910315.2 Salvelinus sp. IW2-2015 | reverse complement strand
ACTCCCCTGCAGAGTTCTGTCTAAGTCACACATTTCTAAGAGGGGCCTCTTTATAATGAGGCAGAAAGAGAGAGAGAGAAAACTAAAATACAACTGTAGAACAGTACTAAACTTCTACAATGAATATATATTGTTAATCCGTAGTCTAAAACCCTATAAATGTAAGGAGGGAGGGGTCTTACAACCCCTCCCCTTCTATTAATAAAACATACATCAAACATTTGTACTGCCCCAAATCATGACCGCTMGGTGAATCCTGACAACAGTCACTGTGRGGATGACGTCCTCGATGCACTTATTGATAATGCCAGTGACTGACGTGGTGYACTCCTCATTGCCATCGGAAGAATCGCGGAACATGTTCCAGTCTGTGATAGCAAAACAGTCCTGTAGTTTAGCATCTGCTTCATCTGACCACTTTTTTTTATAGACCTAGTCACTGGTGCTTCCTGCTTTAATTTTTGCCTGTAAGCAGGAATCAGGAGGATAGAATTGTGGTCAGATTTRCCAAATGGAGAGCGAGGGAGAGCTTTGTACGCGTCTCTGTGTGTGGAGTAAAGGTGATCTAGAATTTTTTYCCCCTCTGGTTGCGCATTTAACATGTTGATAGAAATTTCCCTGCATTAAAGTCCCCGGTCATTAGGAACGCTGCATCTGGGTGAGCGGTTTCCTGTTTGCTTATTATTTCCTTATACAGCTGACTGAGTGAGGTCTTAGTGCCAGCATCTGTCTGTGGTGGTAAATAAACAGTCACGAAAAGTATTGATGAAAACTCTCTTGRCAAATAGTGTGGTCTACAACTTATCATAAAATACTCTACTTCAGGCGAGCAAAATCTAGAGACTTCCTTAGATTTCGTGCACCAGCTGTTGTTTACAAATATGCTCARGCCGCCCCACCTCATCTTTCTGGAGTGAGCTGTTCTATCTAGCCGGTGCAGCGTATATCCCGCTAGCTGAATATCCATGTCATCATTCATGCACGATTCCTTGAAACACAAGATGTTACAGTGTTTGATGTCCCATTGGTAGGATTTTCATGATCGTACCTCGTCTAATTTATTTTCCAATGATTGTACGTTAGCAAGTAATACTGACGGTAACGGCAGCTTTCCCACTCGCCGTCTGCGGATCCTTACGAGGCACSCTGCTCTGWRTACTCTGTACCTGCTGCTCTTTYTCTTGCCAATGACGGGGATGATGGCCTTGTCGGGTGTTCGAAGTACATCCTGTGCATCCTGCTTGTTGAAGAAAAAATCTAATCCGAGATGAGTGATCGCTGTCCTGATATCCAGAAGCWATTTTTTGCATTAAGATGCGGTGGCAGAAACACATGCTACAGGGCGATAGTCATTTAGTTCAATTACATTTGCTTTCTTGGCTACAGGAACAATGGTGACACTGTGTTATCCTCAAAGAAGGTGAATAAGGTGTTTAGCTTGTCTGGGAGCAAGACGTCAGTGTCCGCAACGTGGCTGGTTTTTCCTTTGTAACCTGGGATTTTCTGGAGTCCCTGCCACATACGTCTAGTGTCTGAGCCGTTGAATTGCGACTGCACTTTGTCTCGGTACTGCCGTTTTCCTGATTGATTGCCTTACAGGGGGCATAACTGCACTGTTTTGTGTTTAGAGTTTAATTTCCAATGTGTTATCACTATGCTTTCAACCATTAATATCACAACCAAATTAATTTGGAAAATCTATTTGATTTTTGGTTGTCAGCTAAATGTGTTATCTGTCACGTTCTGCCATAGTTTTTTGTGTTTTCTTGTTTTAGTGTTGGTCAGGACGTGAGCTGAGTGGGCATTCTATGTTGTGTGTCTAGTTTTCCCGTTTCTGTGTTTGGCCTGATATGGTTCTCAATCAGAGGCAGGTGTTAGTCATTGTCTCTGATTGGGAACCATATTTAGGTAGCCTGTTTTGTGTTGGGTTTTGTGGGTGGTTGTCTTCAGTCTTCGTGTGTCTGCACCAGACAGAACCTGTTTCGGTTTTTCACATTTGTTGTTTTGTATTTTGTAGTGTTCACGTTTATTGTCTTTAATTAAACATTATGGACAATTACCACACTGCGCTTTGGTCCTCTCCTTCGTCCACAGAAGAAAGCCGTTACAGTTATCATTACGCTTTCAACCATTTAAAAGCACAGCRAAATTCAAATGGGAATACAATGTCAGATATTTTGTTTATTTATACAACAATTKAATGTGTTATCACTGTGCCTAATCTAACAGCACAACCAACTGATTTCAGTTGAGATTACATTAAAGTACATGGTGCAAGTTATCAATGCCATTCGAGATTCTGCTCAGATTATTATAGCAATTGTGAAGATCTCCACACACCGGCGATCTTTGCGTGCTCTTGAACATGCACGCTCTCTATGATTACATAAGACATTTATTGTTACTKTAAACTCAAAATGTGGACATGGATGTGTATGTTACTCAAGTTGAATAAATACTGTTACATTGCAGTTATATACATTATTTTGTAAGAAAGCCTTAACTTTAGGCTATTTACTGTATTGCAAAAGTGATATTGAATTGTGCTTGGTTGTCAACGCAACAAAATCTCAACATTTGAGGGAGATGCATCTTCTGCTTGGATAGTTCCATCTGTGCCAATGAATCTGGCTTCAATTACAGTTGATCTTCAAATTAATAATTGATATGTTGGATTCACGTCTCCATGTAAATAGGACTAAATCAAATCAAACTTGAAATGTGTTTTAAATACAGTTTGATTTGATTTAGTCCTATTCTTTAACTTGGATTTTTGGTTAACATGGAGACGTGAATCAAACATATTTATTATTAACTTGTAGWTTCCATTTTAAAACCCTAGGCCTATATTTGTCTATTTTTAGTAGAATCCTGGGCTGAATTTAAACAACAGCTGTTGATAACTTCCCAATTCTATATAAGCAAATAGCATCATTGATAAAGTATGGTTACATTTAATTTGCTCTGTTAAATCTATCCCTTGGAATGACGTACATAGCAACAGTGAATCTATTTAGKGGAGATTTCCCAACAATCATGCTCAATATAGTACATTGGTAATAGTCAGTGACAAACTCAGCAGGGCTTGGTTAGAACCCTGAATGGGTGCCCAAAGCGATAGCTGTAGATAATTAAACTCTCCATCCAGGATGTGCTGCCCATCCTAGTGTATTTTCTTATAGTTGATATAATGTTGAAGAGCTGACATTGATTCAAAATAATAAATTCAACATATTTATATAAGGTTTTTCTATGTTGAAAATTGGTTAACATGATGACATAATCCTGTGGTTGGAATGTCACCCTCAAGGACTTTTTGCAAATCCAATGTGTTCTCCACATCACAATAGGTTAACAAATGACATTGAAACAACATTGATTTAATCAGTTTGTAGTTATAGTAGTTTTAGCACAGGAACTAGAAAGGCTTTGTTCTAAGGTTTACTAAGAAAACATTAGCTATAAATTATCGTTCAGTTTGGCTCCTAAGACAAGGTTTTCAATCTCATGCTGGTACCACAACATTACCTCATCCAATGGCATATATCAATTGGTAAAGTCTAGACACTCCATCTAAAATACACCCCTCCTGGATAAGCTCAGAAAAGACAGTGCGCTCTTAGGTCATATAATAGGTCAAGATAGGGCAACCTCAGAGGGGACATACAATGGTTCCAACAACGGCATACTCTTTCCCCCAATGAGAAAAGTAGGGAGTGACTGGCGTAAGACATTGTATGAGATTACTACTGGTTCCCGATCTTCTACACCAACAACGGAGGAA
>NW_019947196.1:32749-34934 GCF_002910315.2 Salvelinus sp. IW2-2015 | reverse complement strand
GACATACAATGGTTCCAAAACCGGCCATACTCTTTCCCCAATGAGAAAAGTAGGGAGTGACTGGCGTATAGACATTGTATGAGATTACTAACTGGTTCCCCATTATAAACGCCATCCCTTCACATGGTTTAGGAATAGTTAGACACATTCCATAAGAAAACAATGTTCCATTCTGTACTCCTCCCCTTCTGATATTCTACATAGCACCAATGGTTTAACAGATACATTGACATATGAAGACAAGCCTGACCTCTCCCTTCTCTGGGCCCCAAGTGACTAAGCCCTAGCTCAGAAGGAACATGCAACTGCCAACCCTATTGTCCAAAGGGAACCATTGGAACCATTAATAACAAGTATCTCACAAGCATATGATGAAAAAACATCTTATCTATCTATGTTACCTAACTAATTATGATTCAGCCACGACAAATGTGTCCTGTAAGTGTAAGACAGAATAGACAGTACCAGTCACTTCTTCCTAGTTCAGTATTGACACAGCTCTATCAAGCTATGGGATACTCCTCTTTCAAGTAAAAGGTTCTTTGTAAGTTGAGAGGGGTGTATCTTGGCTGTAAATGAAACTAAGAATTATTTTGTAAGCACTCAGAGAATTCATTTATAGACACTGAATTGATCTGAGAGTCAAAAAGGGCTATGGTGAAGCTTATATATTATTTATAATATATAATTTTTTAATTTATAATATAACTCTGACTTGTGTGTGGTTGGCTCTCTTTATTGAGTAATACAGGAAATTACCACGACAAATTACAGGCCAAATACAAGACAGACAGACACACATCAGACAAATGTGACAAACAGAGAGAGTGGGAAAGCCACTGTTTATTCACAACAGTAAGACATTTATAAAATGACTTATTTGACCTATAGAAAAGCATTAATCTCTGCTTCTCCTTGTCCTGTCCTCCTTCACTTCTTGGCAGAAGCCTTCTGGGTGTGGAGCTGGTAGATCTGTTCACAGGCAATGGAGAGGCCCACCACCAGAGAGACAAACTCCTCAAAGCTCACCTTCCCATCACCATTCTGGTCCAGATCCTTCATGATCGTGTCTATGGCGGCTGGGTCCTTCTGGGACTGAGAGATGGAGGAGATGAAGAGAATGAGGAAGAGAGAGAGATGGGAGGAGGRGAGAGAGATGGGAGGAGGGGAGAGAGATGGGAGGAGAGGGGTGGTTAGATTGACTATGGATACTCTAAATAAAGTGAGAGAGAAATCAGAATGAGAGGGAAAGAGCGTGAGATGAGCGACAGAGAGAAAGTGTAGAGGTAAGTGAGATAAAAACAGAGGGACATAAAAGAGAGAGAGGGATGTCAGTGTTACCTTCAGGAAGCTGGCCAGTTCTGTCTGCATCAGCTCTGAGCTCCTTCTTGCTCAGTGTGTTACAGTCACCGTCCTTTTCAGCATAGCGATGGAACACCATGATCAGGGACTCCATGGAACTCTCCAACTCAGACGGCATGGCTGCAGATATTGACACACTGAGGAGGGGAGAGAGATGATGTAACGATGTTGGAGGCAGCTTATGGTAGAGAAATAAACATTCAATTATCTGGCAACAGCTCTGGTGGACATTCCTGCATCCAGCATGCCAATTGCACACTCCCTCAACGCTTGAGACATCTGTGGCCTTGTGTTGTGTGACAAAACTGCACATTTTAAAGTGGCCTTTTATTGTCTCCAGCACAAGGTGCACCTGTATAATGATCATGCTGTTTAATCAGCTTCTTAATATGCCACACCTGTCAGGTGGATGGATTATCTTGGCAAAGGAGAAATGCTCAGTAACAGGGATGTAAACAAATTTGTGCACAAAATWWGAGAGAAATAACCTTTTTGTGCGTATGGAACATTTCTGGGAATTTACATGTTGTGTTTATATTTTTGTTCAGTGTATGTGTATGCATCCAATAAATGTTGWTTTGATTCATGTTTCAAATTTGCAAAACATGATATTTTATGAATTCTAGCTAGGTGGCTAGGTGGCTAACATTAGCTAACTGGTTAACATTAGCTGGGCTAGGGGTTAGGGTTACGTTTAGGAGTTGGGTTAAAGGTTAACAAAGGGGGGGGGGTCAAAATCAAAAGTAACAGACAGAATCTGGTGTGGCCACCAGCTGCATTAAGTACTGCAGTGCATCTCCTCCTCATGGACTGCACCAGATTT
>NW_019947196.1:11093-31235 GCF_002910315.2 Salvelinus sp. IW2-2015 | reverse complement strand
TTTTGTAATTTGGCGCTCTGTAATTCAGTGGTTGTTTAGGAAAATGATCCGGTAACAGGATCCGTAGCGTCAAGAAGTGTTTAACAAAGGAATCATTCCACAAAACTTATCACAATTGTTACCTTCTATGTAGCCTTTATCTATACTTTTCTTGCTTTAGTTTGAGATGCATTTTCTTTTAAGAATTTGGGTTTCTACCTGTATGTTGTTTTCCACTGACTGGTGTTGTTTATAGATTAGATGTTTGCTGTGTTGGATCGTGTTGTGACTATGAGAAAGTGCTTGCTAAATACATTTGAGTGTTATTATAATTATTTTATATCTTAGTCCCTGTGGAGTGCACTGCTATCCTAATCCAAATGTATGATAGTCCATCTCTGTAAAATGGGATTAAAAAAATCAAAGCAGTGCAAAGTGATGCTTTGGGATCACCACTGAGCACCTCCTTAGCTGTGACCACAGACACTGCTTTGTATTAACCATCTCACCAGTAATCTGGGGACAGAAGTGATGTTGGGTTTATAGGGTGACAGATATAAAGGTCTGTATGCTTATCTAAATAATAACTATTCATTTGGTTTAGTTAATTGTACTTTCGGGCAGGATATTCATGTAAATGGTTTATATGGAGGGTAAAGTTATTAATATACATATTAGGCACATTTGGGTAGTCTTGATACATTTTTAACAGAAATGCAAATTGTTCATTGGATCAGTCTAAAACTTTGCACATACACTGCTGCCATCTAGTGGACAAAATCTAAATTGCACCTGGGCTGGAATAACACATTATGGCCTTTCTCTTGCATTTCGAACGCGATTGTACAAAAAAATACAAAAGAATGGTTGTGTTTTTCTTTGTATTATCTTTTACCAGATCTATTCTGTTTATTCTCTTACATTCCTTTCACATTTCCACAAAGTGCAAAGTGTTTCCTTTCAAATGGTACCAAGAATATGCATATCCTTGCTTCAGGGCCTGAGCTACAGGCAGTTAGATTTGAGAATGTCATTTTAGGCCAAAATTGTTAAAAGGGGCGTATCCTTAAGAGGTTTTAAGCCGTTTTGCAACAACTTTGAAAGTATGCTTGGGGTCATTGTCCATTTGGAAGACCCATTTGCGACCAAGCTTTAACTTCCTGACTGATGTCTTGAGATGTTGCTTAAATATATCCACAAAATGTTCCTCCCTCATGATGTTATCTATTTTGTGAAGTGCACCAGCCCCTCCTGCAGCAAAGCACCCCACAACCTGATGCTGCCACCCCCGTTACCTTATTTACTACAATGACAGCCTACCGGGGAACAGTGCTTGTTCAAGGGCAGATCAACAGGGGCAGAACAACCGGGTAATCGATCGAGCAACCTTTCGGTTACTGGCCCAACGTTCTAACCACTAGGCTACCTACCACCCCATCTACGCTTTCAGTCTTCCAGAATTTTGAGACCGGGACGGAGGTTCACCTTCCAGCTGGACAATGACCCTAAGCATACTGCAAAAGCAACACTCAAGTGGTTTAAGGGGAAACATTTAAATGTCTTGGAATGGCCTAGTCAAAGCCCAGACCTCAATCCAATTGAAGATCTGTGGTATGACTTAAAGATTGCTGTACACCAGCGGAACCCATCCAACTTGAAGGAGCTGGAGCAGTTTTGCATTGAAGAATGGGCAAAAATCACAGTGGCTAGATGTGCCAAGCTTATAGAGACATAACCCAAGAGACTTGCAGCTGTTATTGCTGGCTCTACAAAGTATTGACTTTGGGGGGGTGAATAGTTTATGCACGCTCAAGTTTTCAGTTTTTTTGTCTTTCTTGTTTTCTTTCAATAAAAAAAGAAATTCTTCAAAGCGGTATGGCACTCCTAGTGGCCGGAGACTTTAATGCAGGGGAAATTAATGAGTACTACCAAATTTCCATCAACATGTTAAATGTGCAACCAGAGGGAAAAATTTAGAGACCTGTACTCCACATACAGAGACACGTTACAAAAGCTCTTCCCTCGCCCTCCATTGGGTAAAATCCGACCACAACTCTATCCTCCTGATTCCTGCTTACAAGCTAAAATTAAAGCAGGAAGACCAGTGACTCGGTCTATAAAAAAGTGGTCAGACTGAAGCAGATGCTAAACTACAGGACTTGTTTTGGCTATCATAGACTGGAACATGTTCCGTGATTCTTCCGATGGCATTGGAGGAGTACACCACATCAGTCACTGGCTTTATCAATAAGTCCATCGAGGACGTCGTCCCCACAGTGACTGGTATGTACATACCCCAACAAGAAGTCATGGATTACAGGCAACATTCGCAACTGAGCTAAAGGGTAGAGCTGCCGCTTCAAGGTGCGGAGACTCTAACCCGGAAGCTTACAAGAAAATCCTGCTATGCCTGCGACGAACAAACAGGCAAAGCATCAATACAGGGATACGATTGAATTCATACTACACTGGCTCCGACTCTCGTCTTATGTGGCAGGGCTTGCAAACTTATTACAGACTACAAAGGGAAGAACAGCTGCGAGCTGCCCAGTGACACAAGCGTACCAGAGGAATTAAATCCCTTCTATGGCTCGTTTTGAGGCAAGCAACACTGAGGCATGCATAAGAGCATCAGCTGTTCCCGACGACTGTGTGATCCCGCTCTCCGTACCGACGTGAGTAAGACCTTTAAACAGGTCAACATACACAAGGCTGCGGGGCCGCAGAAGGATTACCAGGACGTGTGCTCCGGGCATGTGCTGACCAAACTGGCAGGTGTCTTCAACTGACTTTTCAACATGTCCCTGATTGAGTCTGTAATACCAACATGTTTCAAGCAACAACCATAGTCCCTGTGCCAAGAACACAAGGCACCTGCCTAAATGAACTACAGACCTGTAGCACTCACGTCCTTAGCCATGAAGTTGCTTTGAAAGGTTGGTAATGGCTCCGATCAACACCATTATCCCAGAAACCCCTAGCCCAGTCCAATTTGCATACCACCCAACAGATCCACAGATGATGCCAATCTCAATTGCACTCCACACTACCATTTCCCACCTGGACAAAGAAGGAACACTTATGTGAGAATGCTATTCATAGACTACAGCTCAGCGTTCAACACCATAGTACCCTCAAAGCTCATACACTAGCTAAGGTCCTGGGACTTAACACCTCCCTCTGAAACTGGATCCTGGACTTCCTGACGGGCCAATCCCAGGTGGTGAGGGTAGGTAGCAACACATCTGCCACACTGATCCTCAACACTGGAGCTCCACAGGGGTGCGTGCTCAGTCCCCTCCTGTACTCCCTGTTCACCCACGACTGCATGGCCAGGCACAACTTCACAGAATCATTAAGTTTGCAGACGACACAACAGTGGTAGGCCTGATCACCGACAATGAAAAACAGCCTACAGGGAGGAGGTCAGAGACCTGGCCGGGTGGTTCCAGAATAACAACCTATTCCCTCAACGTAACCAAGACTAAGGAGATGATTGTTGGACTACAGGAAAAGGAGGACCGAGCACGCCCCATTCTCATCGACGGGCCGTAGTGGAGCAGGTTGAGAGGCTTCAAGTTCCTGCGGTGTCCACATCAACAACAAACTAGAATGGTCCAAACTCACCAAGACAGTCGTGAAGAGGGCACGACAAAGCCTATTCGCCTCAGGAAACTAAAAAGATTTTGGCATGGGTCCTGAGATCCTCCAAAAGGTTCTACAGCTGCAACATTGAGAGCATCCTGACCTGTTTGCATCACTGCCTGGTACGGTAATTTCTCAGCCTCTGACCACAAGGCACTACAGAGGGTAGTGTGTAGTCGGCCCAGTACATCACTGGGGCTAAGCTGCATGCCATCCAGGACCTCTACACCAGGCGGTGTCAGAGGAAGGCCCTAAAAAATTGTCAAAGACCCAGGCCACCAGTCATAGACTGTTCTCTCTACTACCGCATGACAAGTGGTCCGGGTGCAGGTCTAAGGACAAAAAGGCTTCTCAACAGTTTTACCCCCAAGATAATCCTAAAAATATTTATAATCATGGAATCACAAGTGAAATATACCAAAACACAGCTTAGCTTGTTGTTAATCCACCTATCGTGTCAGATTTTGAAAATATGCTTTACAGCAAAAGCAATCCAAGCGTTTGTGAGTGTATCAATCAATGCTAGAACAGTTAGCCTTAAATTAGCTTGGTCACGAAAGTCAGAAAAGCAATACAATTAATCGCTTACCTTTGATAATCTTCGGATGTTTGTACTCACGAGACTCCCAGTTACACAATAAATGTTCTTTTTGTTCGATAAATATTAGTTTTATAACAAAAAAACTCCATTTGGGTTGCGCGTTATGTTCAGAAAACTACAGCCTCGTTCCGTTCCTGAAAGGCAGACGAAAATTCCCAAAAGTATCCGTAATGTTTGTAGAAACATGTCAAACGTTTTTTTATAATCAATCCTCAGGTTGTTTTTAACCTACATAATCGATAATATTTAAACCGGACGGTAACCTATTCAATAAAAGAGAGTTGAAAAAAAATGTTGAGCTACCCCTCTCGCGCGCAGGAACTAATCAAAGGACACCTGACTCGTTTTGAAAAATCTCGCTAATTTTTCTAAATAAAAGCCTGAAACTATGTCTAAAGCCTGGTCACAGCCTGAGGAAGCCATTGGAAAAGGAATTTGGTTGATACGCCTTTAAATGGAAGAGGGGCAGGCAATGGAACAAGGATAAAAAAAATAAAAAAATGCACGTCCGGGTTGGATTTCCTCAGGTTTTCGCCTGGAGAATCAGTTTTGTTATACTCACAGACAATATTTTGACAGTTTTGGGAACTTTGGAGTGTTTTCTATTCTAATCTGTAAATTATATGCATATTCTACGATCTGGGCCTGAGAAATAGTCAGTTTACCTTGGGAACGTTATTTAAAAAAAATAATAATAATAATCTGGCCCCTAGCGTCAAGCAGTTTTAACCTTTTGATTATCGATGTGCTTCAGAGTGAACCCTCAACCAGTAAAATACGCCCTCTTCAAGTGAATATCCCAGGTAAAAGCACTGATTTTTCAGATTTACACATACAGAAAAACAATGCAAAAATACTAGTTTTAGAAAATGAGAAGCATGTAGAGTGATTCTATATTTATTACATTTATAAACAATAAAATATAAATCATTTAAGGTCACTCTAAGAGTACTAGATATATGATGATTCTTTTAGCCATCTCTCTAAGAGTACTAGATATATGATGATCTGAGTGGAGTACTCCTTTAAAAACCCCTAATGTTGATGTCCGCACCCCCTTGGAAATCCAATTAGCATAATAAAAAAATCCCCATAAAAATGTGCCAGTTTAAGTTAGAGATATGTTTTTTGCATTGGATGCGTCTAAATCCACCCCATCCCCCTACGTTGCACTTCCACATCTGCGGTGAAAGATGACAGAGCTAGAGCGGTGTTTGCACACTGCAAAAGGTGTTTTGTAGATTGAAAATTAACCTAGATATTGCTCTAGCTGGATAAATGGTTGTAAAATGAAGCATTACCATTAATGGGGGGGTCAAAATCAAAAGTAAGAGTCAGTATCTGACACCAGCATGTTACCCACTCTTCCACCAAGGCACCTGCAAGTTCCCAGACATTTCTGGGGGGACTGGCCCTAGCCCTCACCCTCCGATCCAACAGGTCCCAGACGTGCTCAATGGGATTGAGATCCGGGCTCTTCGCTGGCCATGGTAGAACACTGACATTCGAGCAGTACGGCTGGTGGCATTGTCATGCTGGAGGGTCATGTCAGGATGAGCCTGCAGGAAGGGTACCACATGAGGGAGGAGGATGTCTTCCCTGTAACGGCACAGTGTTGATTTTGCCTGCAATGACAAACAAGCTCAGTCCGATGATGCTGTGACACACCGCCCCAGACCGTGATGGAGCCTCCAAATCGACCCGCTACAGAGTACAGACCTTGGTGTAACGCTTCGACAATAAACGCGAATCCGACCATCACCCATGGTGAGACAAAACTGCGACTCGTCAGTGAAGAGCACTTTTTGCCAGTCCTGTCTGGTCCAGCGATGGTGGGTTTGTGCCCATAGGTGACGTTGTTGCCGGTGATGTCTGGTGAGGACTGCCTTACAACAGGCCTACAAATCCTCAGTCCAGTCTCTCTCAGCCTATTGCGGACTGTCTGAGCACTGATGGAGGGATTGTGTGTTCCGTGTAACTCGGGCAGTTGTTGTTGCCATCCTGTACCTGTCCCGCAGGTGTGATGTTTGGTTGTACCGATCCTGTCCAGGTGTTGTTACACGTGGTCTGCCACTGCGAGGACAATCAGCTGTCCGTCCGGTCTCCCTGTAGCGCTGTCTTGGCATCTCACGGTAAGAACATTGCAATTTATTGACCTGCCCATATCTGCAGTCCTCATGTCTCCTTGCAGCATGCCTAAGGCACATTCACGCAGATGAGCAGGGACCCTGGGCATCTTTCTTTTGGTGTTTTTCAGAGTCAGTAGAAAGGCCTCTTTAGTGTCCTAAGTTTTCAAAACTGTGACATTAATTGCCTACCATCTGTAAGCTGTTAGTGTCTTAACGGCATGGGAAACAGTGTTTAAACCCTTTACAATGAAGATCTGTGAAGTTATTTGGATTTTTACGAATTATCTTTGAAAGACAGGGTCCTGAAAAAGGGACGTTTCTTTTTTTGCTGAGTTTATATTCTTTGAAGGTGGAACATCAACAGAAGGGGAGTACTTTAATTAAATCCAGATCCAACTACACATTGAGTCCTAGAGGAAAATATGGTCTCTGCTATGAGCTGGTGGCAAATTCTAGGATACAGCCAAAAGTAAGCATAGCAATCACATACTACCATACAAGACTAAATATTTAAGTGCCTTTGAATGGGGTAGTTGGTTTGTGTCGAGAACTGCAACACTGTGTCACGGTGTGCGCTACTGGTGGAGAAGTCAGGTGCAGGAGAGCAGAGTTGTGAACAGGCGCACACTTTATTTAGGCAGAGGCAAAAAAACACAGACGCCACTGCGTCAAAACCTCCAGCCAAAGGTAAAAGTGCAAGGCGCGAAACAGTCACAAAAATGATCAAATGTTACACAATAAACATCCTTTGTGGAAAAACCACGGAATAACAGGGAAAATCCCAGCCTGGCGCGTACACACGAAGCACATAACAAAAACTATTTCACACAAAGACATGGGGGGGGGGGCAGAGGAATAAATACATGCAAATGGAAAAATGAAAAATGGAGCGGCGATGGCTAGAAAGCCGGTGACGTCGACCGCCGCACCCCGCCCGAACAAGGAGAGGAGCCGACTTCGGCGGAAGTCGTGACACACTGCTTGGTTTTTCACGCTCAACAACTTCCCTTGTGTATCAACAAAGGTCCACCACACAAAGGACATCCAGCCAACTTGACAAAACTGTGGGAAGTAGCGGTGCGACTGAAAATTAGGAAGGTGTCCTTAATGTTTTGTACACTCAGTGTAAGTATTCCTTTGTAATGTGCTACTACTGGTTTGTGGTGTTGGGTATGATGTGTGTTTTTTTTTCATTTTGTGTTTCAGAGTGGAGAGTTTGACTGTGACTATAGCCCAAACTTCCACCCCACATGTCAGGTGTTTTTAGACTGCATGTCGGGTGCAGAGAACATCAGACTGAGTCTTCTATATTTGACCTCCCTTTTCTCACCAATTTCTTGATATCCAATTGCGATCTTGTCTCATCGCTGCAACTCCCCAACGGACTCGGGAGACGTGAAGCTCGAGTCATGCATCCTCTGAAACATGACCCGCCAAACCGCGCTTCTTAACGCCCGCCCGCTTAAACCAGAAGCCAGCTTCACCAATTTGTCTGAAGAAACACTGTTCAACTGAAGTCAGCCTGCAGGCGCCCGGTCCGCCACAAGGAGTCGCTAGAGCGCGATGAGTCAAGTAAAGCCCTCCAGGCCAAACCCTCCCCTAACGAGGACGATGCTGGGCCAATTGTGCGCCGCCCTATGGGACTCCCGGTCACGGCCGGTTGTGACACAGCCTGGGATCAAACCCGGGTCTGTAGTGACACCTCAAGCACTGCGGCGCACAATTGGTCTATCGTCGTCCGGGGTAGGCTGTCATTGTAAATAAGAATTTGTTCTTAACTGACTTGCCTAGTTAAATCCCTTTGAATAAAAGAGTTAGCTAAATGTCATATCATTTATTACTATTGCTCTCCCACTATGAGTACCTGAAACATGGAGGGACATTTGAACGGCCCCTGTAACTTGCAAAGTTTCCCAAAATAACAATCGCATTTCAAATAGACGGCCCGCACTTAGGGCTTGTACAGTTTTAATACATTAAGTATTTGTCTGTCCATCAAAAGTTCAACTCATTTCTGCGTGTTTGGAATATTGCAACAATGCGTAATTCGTAATTATTTTGTTGCTTAAACAATCACTGCCTTCTTATAGACAGCATACAACACTATTAAAGATCAGTTACCAGATCATTCCTGCTACAATATTGTAAGGTTTTGCTGCAGAGTTCAGTGCAGTTTTGTGGACAGAGTGTATTCATATGTGTGTATTCAGAGTGTGTCTTCCCATAGTGCGTATTAGTGTGTGTATTCACATGTGTGTGTGTTCAGAGTATGAGTTCCCATGGTGTGTATTCTTATGTGTGTGTTCAGAGTGTGTTTTCCCATAGTGTGTATTCCCATAGTGTGTATTCACATGTGTGTGTATTCAGAGTGTGTATTCTTATGTGTGTATTCTCATAGTGTGTATTCTCATAGTGTGTATTCGCATAGTGTGTATTCTCATAGTGTGTATTATTATGTGTGTATTCAGAGTGTGTATTCTTATGTGTGTATTCCTATAGTGTGTATTCTTATGTATTTTGATGGGAAATATGTACATTTACAGTAACATTTCTAACCCCATTCTTCTGCCAATGGCAGCAGCAGCTTCCCTCTGATGAATGTGATGGCCTGGGTTGGTCCTCGACCGCTGGACAAAGGGCAGCAAGCGGTCCCTCTTCCAGAGCAGGATGTCACAATACTACAGTCACTATGATCCTAATCTGCATTGGAGTGTTGGGAGATATGACTGACAGCAGGACGTCTATGATGATTTAAAGTTAAAGATGATATAGTCCTGTGTTTGTGCTAACATTCCACTACTTTCCACTTCTTGTCATGCCAAACAGTCTGGCTCTATGGCATGACAAGAATCAATCAAAATCAAATCAAAGTTTATTTGTCACGTGCACAGGATTCACTGTGTCAGTGTGTGTGTGTAAATTAATGAATGTGGGTGTACGTCAGTGTGTTTGGGTGGGAATGTGTGGGGTGTGTGCGTAGACAGTCATTGATAAGCTGTTCAGCAGTTTTAATGCTTCCGAGCTCGCCCCCAGTGATGAACGGTGCAGCCTTCACCACCCTCTGTAGAGCCTTGTGGTGGAGAGGGGTGCAGCCTTCACCACCCTCCGTAGAGCCTTGTGGTGGAGAGGGGTGCAGCCTTCACCACCCTCTGTAGAGCCTTGTGGTGGAGAGGGGTGCAGCCTTCACCACCCCTCCGTAGAGCCTTGTGGTGGAGAGGGTGCAGCCTTCACCACCCTCCTGTAGAGCCTTGTGGTGGAGGGGGCTGCAGCCTTCACCACCCTCTGTAGAGCCTTGTGGTGGAGAGGGTGCAGCCTTCACCACCCTCTGTAGAGCCTTGTGGTGGAGAGGGGTGCAGCCTTCACCACCCTCTGTAGAGCCTTGTGGTGGAGAGGGGTGCAGCCTTCACCACCCTCTGTAGAGCCTTGTGGTAGAGAGGGGTGCAGCCTTCACCACCCTCTGTAGAGCCTTGTGGTGGAGAGGGGTGCAGCTGCCGTACCAGGCGGTGATACAGCCAGTCAGTATGCAGCACAATGGTACATCTGTAGAAACAGGTACAAAGTTTTTTCAGCTGCCTGAGGAAGAACAGGCGCTGGCGTGCCTTCTTGATAAATGCACAAAGGAGTGGCATGTTACCACAAACACACCAGATTTCTTCATGCTAGTAGTGTGTCCTAGTGTTTACAATAATATGTAACCATGTTCATTTTTAAATGTCTTTTGTCTTCGTAATTCGATTTTTTTCTTTTGTTGCTTTTTACCAAAGTTTCCATTCTATTTCTCTGAAATGTTGCCTTACAAAACACTCCCCTAGATAAACGTATATGTACTTTTTGTAAAAATGGTTTCCTTTGAAACTGAAACTCATGCCTTGCTTTACTGTGATGATCTGTTTTGGCTGTCCAGCCAAAATGAATATTTTAGCGGTCTGCAGAGTGGCCACTAGCTGCCACAAAGTCATAAAATGTCATTTTAAACCTAACCTTAAATGAATTCCTAAAAGCTCATTTTTGTTTTTATACATTTTTACGATATAACCAATTTTGTCTGCAGCTGGCCCATCTAATGGAAACCGCTCAGTTGTGCCTCCAGGACAAGACAAATGAAAATGAACGTTAACCTGCGTCACAACATGACAAAGAACAGCCACACCTACAGTATACCCATACGGCTGTACTGCTTTCAACACCACATACTCCTGTTGTTCAGTCTGTTTTCTTGCTAGAGGACTGTGTCAGTAGCACAGAATATACATTTGCTGAACATTGCCTTTATGTGGTAAGTATCAGCATATGTTTTTGTTGAAACTTTTCACACATTTCATGTTTTCAGAGTAAGGAAACAAATCAGAAAATTTGAAGAGATTTGCAACTTTATGTGAGTATAAAAATATATTTTTGTTTTATATAAGTAGCAACATTTATTCAACTATCTTTGATGAGGGTTAAGCTTGGGCTAAATTGATTCCGTTTTTGATTAATATCTTAAAAGGTGATAATGAAATGCTAAAATTCCTTCAAATGAGAAGATTTTGTAATTTGGAGATTGGAGAACTTTGTGTGCATTCGTTATATCACTCTAGAGTGTCAGAGTGCGCTCAGAGTGCACTCTGGGCATTTGTAAATTTAGAGCGTTGTCAGATTGGAGTAGCGTTGGAGCGTTGAGTGTTGGAGTAGGGTTGATCCAAGCATTCTGACCTCACAATGGCAGTCAAGCACACAAGCTAACTGGCTAAAGTTGGCTAGCTTGTTAGCTACTTAGAGACATACAATAAACAAGAGAAAAACACTCTCTAAACCTTTTACTTGCCCTTGGTAGAGCCCTGGTAGAGCTGCTTGTGTGTTATCAAGAGGGTTCATGACTGTAACTGTGTTATTGGAAAACATTTTATTCCATTTATTAGGCAGATGTTTACTTACACCTGTCAGGACAACCGAGTTTAGGGCGTTTGTAAATTCCTCAATTATTCTGGCTCTGAAATTGGAGTAGATTGCCAAGGTGAATTTACGAACGCACCCTTTATGTAATGTGAGTACATGTATAAAAAAAATAATCTAAGTGGCAGCATTAATTAAATTAACTTGAATTTAGCTTGGGTAATATCTTGTAAAATTATAATTCAATGATAAAGTTATTGTAAATGAGATATGGAAAAGTAATTCATGTTTTACAGACTGCTCTACTATAGAAGCAACCTCTACTCTACTGGTGCGTTTGTATGTTTTACTATGGTATTTTTTCTTGGCTAAATCACATTTATCTACTTGGCAGATATGAAACAAACAGACAATCATAATTTCAGTAAAAATATCAAGTTCCTAGTTTATGCTACGAAACCACCTTTATAAGAGGTTTTACAAATAGGTTATATTTTACTCCAAAATTCCATGACCTGGGGTAAGGCATTGTTGGCAGAATAGATGGATGCAGTTCGATGCATGATTAATATAATTCACCAATACATTTCTTGGTAGTCCAACAAATACTGCAATCAGGTTGTAAATCACAGCTGGTCTGGTACATTGTTTGCTGCTTCCACCCATTCAGAATGATCACTATTTCAGTTTCAATGACTCAGTACTTTGGACAAAAATGGACAAATGTAACTAAGGCTGGTAATGTGTTAGCTACAGTAGCTAACTTTCTAGCTTTTGGGAGGATGTCATGTCATTGGGCGTGGGCAACTTTTAGCCCCCTTTTCAGTGGCTACAGCCTTAGTTGCATGTGTCATTTGGTTAGCTTGGAGAAATGTGAATCACTTTGCTTGCTAGCTATGGTGAACTTGAACGACTGTTATCCACAGTTAGCATATATCTTAGTTGTCAATCAAATGTATCTGGGATCGATCAAATTGGCGAGCAGGCAGGCAAGTTCCCATTCAGTTGTCAAAATGTGGGTTGGAACAATCATGCATTGGCAGGCAAGCTGCAGAAGGGCGAGCAGGCAATTTTGATGGGCAACTACAAGCTGAAAAAGTTTGAGGGTTTATCTACTGTTCCCTTGTTAGATATTTGCTTATCTCACTCTGGCTAGTATTAGTTGTTGATCTTGTTGTTGATGTGCATAGGCAACTGAGGGAGAGAGAGCCTCACTTCTCATGGTTGTTTGATCAATAGGACTGTAAAGTTCCCAAATGTAATAGGACTCCCATGGTGTTTGCATATTTGCAGAAATCCATCCAGGTGTATTTTTTGGCTTGTGGCCAATGCTTTCTAACTATCTAAAGTTGCACTGTTGCTATTGCATGTAAACACACAGTCCAGTTCAAAGATCAGTGTCTATAAATTGTAAAAATGCACAGCTGCTTTCCCACTATATTGCTATAGAATTTACAAATGTCATTTACAAATGTCTTACTCTACGTCATTCTCAAACATTCTATGAAAGTATGAAAACGTGAAAATGACAATATCTAAGTGCTTGCTTGTCGAAAAAAATAAAATAAAAAAGTGTGATATTCTTCTTGGGGTGTATATGAACATATTTTAACAAGGTTTCATGTTGCTAAAACGCTCTCAGTTCCACTTAACAAAAAGATTCCATATTTTAACTTAGCAGAGCTCTCCAACCAAAGCATGGGTTGCTGTCATACCTTATCCATAATAAACTGCTTACAGGGTAAGGAAACCAATATGTGATTTAGTAATTTAGGTGAACTACACTTTTAACATTGAGGGAACAACACCATCAGGGAACAGTACCATCTAGTGGTCAGAACCTGGTAATATCAGGATGTATGATAAGACATAAACCTAACAACTTCAATGACTAACTTCTCTGAACAGGGAGAAAAAACATCACAACATTTTCTGAGAATACATAGACAGTGGTTCCCAGGAAATGGGTCTCCCTAGTGAGGGAGATGATTCGTGTGTATCTCTAGCTGAGACCTGGGCAGAGATATGTGATGTAGTGTGCCCTCTGCAGGTTGGCCCAAGACCCATAGAGTTAGCAAGCGCAATAATATTAGCCAGCTAGTTAATCGATTTCGTAACACTGAATTTGTATTTGTCCTGGGAATTTTTATTTGTCCAAATACTTATGACTTCTTCAAATGGGGGGACTAGATACAGGATAAACCCATCTTCTATTCGTTTTTACTTAAAGGGGAAGTTCAGTATTTTAAAACTTAAGTTGAGTTGTTTCCTCAACCTGAAAGTAGTCTATGGTTCTGGAAGAAACTGTAATTTAGCAAAAATTCATCTGTAGTGATAAAACCAACGGAAATCAACTCGATATTTGGTTTGACGTGACTTTCTATTTGGCCATAGAAAAAGAGCATGTTTCATCAATTCACCAGTAGAGTGGAGGTTGCTTCTATCGTACAACAGTTTTGTAATGTCTGTAAAACATGTATCACTTTCTTATCTCATTTGCAATAACTTTAGCATTGAATTATCATCTTTCAAGATAGTAATCAAAATCTGAATCAAATTTTACCTAAGCTAAACCCAAATTCAAGATAACTTAATTCATGCTGCCACTTTGAAACAAAAAAAATATGTTCATACTCACATTACATTAAGGTTGCATAATATCAGGATGAGACATAAACCTGACAAAATGAATTATTAATTTCTCTGGATATTGGAAGAAAAACGCATCACCAAATTCACTGGGAATACTGTACATTACATAGGATGAATAAACAATACTCAGAGCCACAGCTACACCATACAACTCACAAGTCATGTAGTAGCGCTTACATCCACTTGACGGCAGTGTAATAATACACACCATTGGAGGAGCTGAAACCAGCCATAAATGTTAGACTTACATATCAGACTTTTTATTTTTTATCGATAAAAATACAACTTAGTACCCGATTTTGGTGACTAGGATTTTTGTCAGCTCAAGAAGTCATATTAACAACCCATCCTAGTTGTTGCATATTTATATTTCCCCTCTTTCTAAGTTTCTAATGGAGATATTCATCTGTGTCAGTGGTGGGAAAATTACTCAATTGTCATAAAAGTAAAGATACCTTAATAGAAAATGGCTTAAGTGAAAGGGAAAGCCACCCAGTAAAATATTACTTGAGTGAAAGTCTAAAAGTATTTGGTTTTAAATATACTTAAGTATCAAAAGTAAATGGAATTGCTAAAATGTATTTAAGTATCAAAAGTAAAAGTAGAAGTATAAACCATTTCAAATTCCTTATTTAAGCAAACCAGACGGATATCCAGGGGCATAATCCAACATTCAGACATAATTTACAAAGAAGCATTTGTGTTTAGTGAGTCCTTCAGATCAGAGGCAGTAGGGATGACCATGGATGTAATCTTGATAAGTGTGTGAATTGGACCGTTTTCCTGTCAAAATGTAACGAGTACTTTTGGGTGTCAGGGGAAAAGTATAGAGTAAAAAGTACATTATTTTCTTTGGAATGTAGTGTCGTAAAAGTAAAAAATGTAAATAGTAAAGTACAGACACCCCAAAAGACTACTTAAGTAGTACAACTTCTTTGGGGTAAGGGGGCAGTATTGGGAATTTTGGATGAAACGCGTGCCCAAATTAAGCTGCCTGCTACTCAGCCATAAAAGCTAGAATATGCATATAATTAGTAGATTTGGATAGAAAACACTCTGAAGTTTCTAAAACTGTTTGAATGATGTCTGTGAGTATAACAGAACTCATATGGCAGGCAAAAACCTGAGAAAAAATCCAACCAGGAAGTGGGAAATCTGAGGTTTGTAGTTTTTGAACTCAGCCCCTATCGAATACACAGTGGGATATTGGCAATTTTGCACTTCCTAAGGCTTCCACTAGATGTCAACCGTCTTTAGAAACTTGTTTGATGCTTCTACTATAAAGGAGGGGGAAGGGAAGGCTCTTTGAGTGAGTGGTCTGGCAGAGGGCCACAAGCTCAGTCTCGCACGCTCAGTCAAAGGTCTTCGTTCCACTTCATTTCTGAAGACAAAGGAATTCTCCGGTTGGAACATTATTGAAGATTTATGTTAAAAACATCATAAAGATTGATTCTAAACATCGTTTGACATGTTTCTACGGACTGTAACGGAACTTTTTTGACTTTTCATCTGAAACTAGTGAACCGCGTCATGATGTGGATTACTGGACTGTACGCGCTAACAAAAGGAGCTATTTTGACATAAATGATGGACATTATCGAACAAAACAAACATTTATTGTGGAACTGGGATTCCTGGGAGTGCATTCTGATGAAGATCATCAAAGGTAAGTGAATATTTATAATGCTATTCTGACATCTGTTGACTACACAACATGGCGGATTATGTATTGCTCTGAGCGCTGTACTCAGTTCTAGCATGGTGTGCTTTTTCGGTAATAAAAAAAAAAAATCTGACACAGCGGTGGCATTAAGGAGAAGTGTATCTATAATTCCGTGCATAATAGTTGTATCTTTTATCAATGTTTATTATGAGTATTTCTGTAAATTGATGTGGCTCTCTGCAAAATCTCCGGATGTTTTGGAACTACTGAACGTAACGCGCCAATGTAAACTCAGATTTTTGGATATAAATATGAACTTTACCGAACAAAACATACATGTATTGTGTAACATGAAGTCCTATGAGTGTCATCTGATGAGATCATCAAAGGTTAGTGATTCATTTTATCATTATTTCTGCTTTTTGTGACTCCTCTCTTTGGTTGGAAATGGCTGAATGCTTTCTGTGACTAGTTGCTGACCTAACATAATGATATGTTCTGCTTTCGCCGAAAGCATTTTTGAAATCGGACACTGTGGTTGGATTACGAGAATTTTATCTTTAAAATGGTGTCTAATACTTGTAACTTGTATGTTTGAGAAATTTGAATTATGAGATTTCTGTTGATTGAATTTGGCGCCCTGCAATTTCATTGGCTGTTGGCGAGGGGTTCCGCTAGCAGAACCTCGTTCCTAGACGGGTTAATGACAAATGTTGGGTCCTTGTACCCATGCATAGTATTTTCAATGGTCACATAATTGTACTTTTTGGAATTCATTTAGTTATTTAGTCGGCAGCAAAATTGACTGAAATTAGCATCCCCAATGAGAATTAAAAGACAAAACAATATGAAGATCAGAAGTAAAAGAGAAATTAAAAGTTTGTGTTGCAGAGGTAAATAATAAAAAACAAGGGTCTGAAAGGCGCCTCAACCTTTCAAATAGTTATAGCAAAGTAAATAGTAGAATAATTACATATATTTAAAAAAATAATATGTAGATAAGGGTTGAAAAGACCGATATACTTGCATTCAGATAAACTTTACTCGTCTGAGAACAAGTAAGTCTATGAAAAATTATTGCGGACATCCTACAATAACAAAATGGTTAGGAATCACAAGAACATGAGCACTTGATTTTCTCTTGCAAATGAAGCTTAAATACTGAATGGCATGTGCTTTTGTTGTTTTAATAAATCATCATGTTTTTCTTTATAGTTGCAGTTACACCTTTTGGAATAAAGGTAATGTGATAGCGCCTACCACAAATATCTAAATGATCTAATTTGTACCATTTTTCTCTCCCTTCATAGTAAAGTCTCATGGCATCATTTGATTTCGTCAGAGACAAATTAACTGAGTGGAACCTCAGTGACTTGATTCAGAGGTTTGAAGGTGAAGACAATTGTGATGTATTATTCTACATTGTATAATACATTGTGTATTAATACAATTATTGATTGATTTGATTAAAATAACGTAGGTATTATTGTACATTGTATTATTACACATTCAACTAAAGATTTCACCTCAATTGTAAACACGTATGTTTATTTGTTAATTTGATACAGTAATTATTATTTTATGATATTGAGATGCCTAAAATGTATATTTCCTTAATTTCAGATGAAGAAATTGATGAAGAAAGTTTCCTCTTCCTTAAGGAGAAAGACTTCATCAACTTGATTCCAAAAATAGGACCAAGGTCTGCATTTAGAAACAAACACAAAGAATTTCTCAAGGTACTTTACAAACTAGGTGTACAACAGCTACTGTTACACAGATTATAATTATAGATCCATTGGATGTCTTTTCAGTGATGTTCCTATCAGAGGATTAATTGCTAAATCTACAAACTGGCATATGTTTTCCAGTCTCTGAAAGACTACAACTGGTGTGGGGAAGTGTCAGTTATGGCAGCCCTCCACATCTCTCTGAATCAGAGGGGTTGGGTTAAATGCGGCATACACATTTCAGTTGAATGCATTCAGTTGTACAACTGACTAGGTATCCCCCTTTCGTGCTCTGGGCATATCTTCCAGTTTTGAATAGCATAAGTGACTTTCTGTAACAGGTTAGGATAATTAACGTGGTAGGTTTGGAGAATTAACGTGGCAGGTTAAGATAATTAGGTTTAGTTTAGGAATAGGGTTTGCTAAAATGCTAAAATTATCCCGACGCAACTTAAACATATCTAGCTACAACAAAGCCCTGAGAACAGTCTAAAGTTTACAGCTAATAATTGTTATATATATTTTTTTTATATTTCACTTTATTTAACCAGGTAAGCTAGTTGAGAACAAGTTCTCATTTACAACTGCGACCTGGCCAAGATAAAGCAAAGCAGTGCGACACAAACAACAACACAGAGTTACACAGTATAATACACGCGTACAGTCAATAACACAAGAGAAAGTCTATATACAGTGTGTGCAAATGGCGTGAGGAGGTAAGGCAATAAATAGGCCATAGTAGCGAAGTAATTACAATTTAGCAGATTAAACACTGGAGTGATAGATGAACAGATGATGATGTGCAAGTAGTGATACTGGTGTGCAAAAGAGCAGAAAAGTAAATAAAAACAATATGGGGATGAGGTTAGGTAGAGTGGGTGGGCTATTTACAGATGGACTATGTACAGCTGCAGCGTTGGTTAGCTGCTCAGATAGCTGATGTTTAAAAGTTAGTGAGGGAAATATAAGTCTCCAGCTTCAGCGATTTTTGAAATTCGTTCCAGTCACTGGCAGCAGAGAACTGGAAGGAAAAGAGGCCAAAGTAGGTGTTGGCTTTGGGGATGACCAGTGAGATATACCTGCTGGAGCGCATGCTACGGGTGGGTGTTGTTATCGTGACCAGTGAGCTGAGATAAGGCGGAGCTTTACCTAGGATAGACGTATAGATGACCTGGAGCCAGTGGGCCTGGCGACGAATATGTAGCTAGGGCCAGCCGACTAGAGCATACAGGTCGCAGTTGTGGTGGTACAAGGTGCTTTTGTAACAAAACAGATGACACTGTGATAGACTGCATCCAGTTTGCTGAGTAGAGTATTGGAAGCTATTTGTAGATGACATCCCAAAGTCGAGGATCAGTAGGATAGTCAGTTTTACTAGGGTAAGTTTGGGTTGTGAGTGAAGGAGGCTTTGTTGCAAAATTAGAAAGCCGATTCTAGATTTAATTTTGGATTGGAGATGTTTGATATGAGTCTGGAAGGAGAGTTCACAGTCTAGCCAGACACCTAGATATTTGTAGTTGTCCACATATTCTAGGTCAGAACCGTCCAGAGTAGTGATGCTAGTCGGCGCGGGCGGTGCGGGCAGCGAATGGTTGAAAAGCATGCATTTGGTTTCACTAGCGTTTAAAGCAGTTGGAGGCTATGGAAGGAGTGTTGTATGGCATTGAAGCTCGTTTGGAGGTTAGTTAACACAGTGTCCAAAGAAGGGCCAGGTGTATACAGAATGGTGTCGTCTGCGTAGCGGTGGATCAGGGAATCACCCGCAGCAAGAGCGACATCATTGATATATACAGAGAAAAAAGTCGGCCCGAGAATTTAACCCTGTGGTACCCCATAGAGCCTGCCAGAGGTCGGACAACAGGCTCTCAGATTAGACACCACTGAACTTGTCTGCGAGTAGTTGGTGAACCAGGCAGGCAGTCATTTGAGAAACCAAGGCCTATTGAGTCTGCAGATAGAATACGGTGATGACAAGTCAAAAGCCTTGGCCAGGCCGATTGAAGATGGCTGCACAGTACTGGTCTTTTTATCAATGGCGGTTAATGAATATCGTTTAGCTACCTTGAGGTGGCTTGAGGTTGCCACCCTTGACCAGCTCGGAAACCGGATTGCACGCGGAGAAGGATGGTGGATCGAAATGGTCAGTGATCTGTTATTAACTGGTCTTTCGAGACTTTAGAAAGCAGGGCAGGATGGATATGGTCTATAACAGTTTGGGTCTAGAGGTGTCAGTGACCGCGGCAGCTTCCATTTTATGGATCTTGGACGATCCGAGAGGTGAACAGCTGTACTAGGGTGTGCAACAAGGGCGGCGGATCATTTTAGAGAGGTCCAGATTGTTAGGCCAGCTGAGTGTACGGGCTCCAGGTTTTGCAGCTCTTTCAGAACATTTGCTATCTGTAATTTTGGGTGAAGGAGAAAGCTGGGAGGCTCAGGTAAGTAGCTGCGGGGGTGGCGGAGCTGTTGGCCGGGGCTGGGGTAGCCAGGAGGAAAGCATGCCAGTGTAGAGAAATGCTGTATTGAAAATTCTTGCTTTTTTTTTTTATTCAATGATTATCCCGGTGGTTGGCCGTTTACCTAGCCGCAGTCAGTGGCGCGCTGGGAGGATGCTCTTGTTCTCTTGGATTTACCGTTGTCCAAACTTTTTGGAGTTAGAGCTACAGGATTCAAATTTCTGTTTGAAAAAGCTAGCCTTTGCTTACCTGACTGACTGCGTGTATCGGTTCCTTGACTTCCCTGAACAGTGCCATATGCGCGGGGACTATGCGATGCTATTGCAGTACCGCTACAGGATGTTTTTGTGCTGGTCAAGGGCAGTCAGTCTGGAGTCGAACCAAGGGCTTATATGTTCTAGGTTCTACATTTTTT
>NW_019947196.1:6635-11057 GCF_002910315.2 Salvelinus sp. IW2-2015 | reverse complement strand
TTTTGAAAGGGGCATGCTTATTTAAGATGGTGAGGAAATTACTTTTAAAAGACGACCAGGCATCCTCGACTGACGGGATGAGGTCAATATCCTTCCAGGATACCCGGGCCAGGTTGATTAGAAAGGCCTGCTCGCAGAAGTGTTTTAGGGAGCGTTTGACAGTGATGAGGGGTGGTCGTTTAACCACGGACCCATAGCGGATAGGCAATGAGGCAGTGATCGCTGAGATCCTGATTGAAAACAGCAGAGGTGTATTTGGAGGGCAAGTTGGTCAGGATAATATTTCTGAGGGTGCCCATGTTTACGGATTTAGGGTTGTACCTGGTGGGTTCCTTGATAATTTATGTGAGATTGAGGGCATCTTGCTTAGATTGTAGGACTGCTGGGGTGTTAAGCATATCCCAGTTTAGGTCACCTAACAGAACGAACTCTGAAGATAGATGATGGGCAATCAATTCACATATGGTGTCCAGGGCACAGCTGGGAGCTGAGGGGGGTCTATAACAGGGAGCAACAGTGAGAGACTCTGCGCATCATGCGATGCTGGCGCAGAGGGGGACAGACAGAAAGGGAAAGGAAAGGGAAAAGGGGATACCTAGGCAGTTGTCCAACTGTATGTATTCAACTGAAATGTGTCTAATGCATTTAACCGAACCCGTCTGAATCAGAGAGGAAACGCAGCTAGGAGGAAGTTATTTCAGATTTCCGCGCGTAAAAAATGTTCACAGGACGGGAGTGATTTTTTATTCAGATGGGACAGGAAAGTTCCAGGGTTATAGAACTGTTGCGGGATCAAGACAATACTGGAAAAAATTTGACAGGACAAGATGGGACAGGAATGAATATTCACTCCCATGTCAACCTCTAGTGACTACAATGGCATAGGTAAAATTGATTGACAGTGTGCATCCAAAAGATAGCTAGCTATATGATTTAGCTGGTGGGTTAACGTTACCGAGTTCAATACACGACTGTAATGTTAGCTAGCTAATTTACCTATTCCAGCGAACGTCATGTTACTTCTAATCAAGAATCTTCCATTTTGTTGTGAAAAGAGAAAATGATGGTACAGTATCGCATCACTTCTCAGCTGTCGACTAAATGGATTCCGTTCAGCCAGAAAATCCCTCTGATAATCTTTGGTCACCGTAAGCATCATTCTTGATAGCCGCAAACCACTGGCAGCATCGGGGCAAATCTTTGGTAGGTAGAACAGTGAAAGAGAACTCTTTTTCACGCTTGTTGTAGTTAGCACAGCCAGACAGAACAACACACGGGCATGATGACAAACGTTAGTGAAAAACAAACATTTAAAAACATAAAATGCTACACTATGTTCTGAGATTACTGTGCGTTGGTCATTCGAAGTAAACAACGCCATCAGCCAAGGTTGTGGTCACGTCCCATCTACCTAGCGGGCGGTTTCTGCATTTGCTATGAATGCTGGACTTTGTGGTGCACTATGAGCAGACGAATGCCCAGGAAGTCAAAACTTTCAATTTAATTGATGTTTATGACGAAAATATAATGTTGTTAATATAGTAATGACTATACACAGGTGGCAGAGCCAGGATAAAATCCCCTTTTAAGGGTTGGCAGGTAGCCTAGTGGTTAGAGCGTTGGGCCAGTAACCGAAAGGTTGTTAGATCGAAACCCTGAGCTGACAAAGTAAAAATCGGTCGTTCTGCCCCTGAACAAGGCAGTTAACCCACTGTTCCTAGGCTGTCATTGTAAATAAATGTGTTCTTATCTGACTTGCCTAGTTAAATAAAGGTTACTTTTTTTGAGCCAGTTTGCTACAGCATGAAAATAGTCTTGCAGCAATAGGAAATGTGAAATATTATGTTGATTATAATTAATGGACTTTTTTTGTAGTGGTTTCAAAATGGAATGGAAATTAAACTTCAGAAGCCATTTTAAACCTCAAATACACTACATTGCACGAACACCATGTGTATGTGACCAATATAATTAGATTTAATTTGTTGTAACTAAAGTCTGAACTGTTACTGTACCGTTCTTGTTCTTTGCCTAACAACTTAGAGAATTGTGTTTTTTAACTGCAGAAACAGAATCAACCCGATGATGATAAGAACATTCAAGCGGCCACGTGGTCATCAGTATCCATTAAGGCCTCCAAGAGTTCCTCACAAAATGTACCATCTTTACCCTCCTATATAACCATATACATTACATGAAATCTCAGCCCGAGTACAATTACCTAAACCAAATGCATAGTTGTTTTATTTAGATCAGTATACAGACCTTTATATTTGTCACCCTATAACTCAACACGGCTTCCGTCCCCAGGTTACTGGTGAGATGGTCAATCAAGAGTCTTGTCAAAAGGCCATCATAAAACACAGAAATCAAACTCCTAAACGATCAGAGACTAAAAGGTAAGAAACACATAATTTCTTTATTCATCACTGACTACATATAATGTCCCGTTGGTGTCAACAAAATGACAATTGTTGTGAGTCTGTCGCCAGGTCATTGGATAAACTCTTTGGTACACTTGGAGGAAGTGTGCCCACACTGAACACCTCTGGAGTGGGGGAAACAGTGTATGACCAGGTGGGTAAAATCTATATCTCATTTGTCCGTGGTCACAACTAAGGCATCACTTCTTGGCACAACTTGGAAAGATTTCAGGCCATTTTACAGAGATGAATTATCATACATTAGGATAGCAGTGCACTCCACGAGGACTAAAATAATACTTTAAGATAATAACAATCAAATGTATTTAGCAAGCGCTTTCTCATAGTCACAACCCTATACAACATAGAAAACATCTACTCTGTAAACAATACCAGTCAGTGAAAACAACATACAGGTAGAAACCCAAATTATTAATAAAGAAAATGCATCTCAAACTAAAGCAAGAAAAGCCCATATAATAGCTACATAGAGGGTAACAATAGGGATATGTTTGTGTTGTAAGTTTTGTGGAACAATTCCTTTGTTAACCTGTTGATTATCTATATGTTTCTTCAGAGTGAACCCTCAACCAGTAAAACACGCCCTCTTCAAGTGAATATCCCAGGTAAAAAGCACAGTTGTTTCAGATCTCCACTTACAGAAAAATGATGCTAAAATACTAGTTTTAGAAGATGACAAGGAGAAAAATGTAGTGGTACCATCTTTCCAAAACATATAATAAAACTCACTCAGTTACGCATTGAATTATGAGATTCTATACACTTGATTTGCATGTACCCTTTGTACCGTGTACCATATGCACACAGTAAGTGGATAATCTGAAGTTATTTTCCACCGACTGATGCAACTCATTTGCATCACATCATTGGCTGTAAGGAGATTGGGAGATCTTTGACTGCTGTTGGATGATCTGTGTATTCATTAATAAAATACGTTTCCAATTGTTTCCAGGCAAAAGGAAATCTGATGAGACCGATGCAAACAAACAAACAAAGAAACGACAACGTGTTGCTGCGTCCAGAATAACTGAAACATTTGGTAGGTGGATGAAGGTGTTTATATGAACCACAATCATTTTAAGAAACACTTGTTTAATTGGAAACCATTTAACATGATTTATTGTAGACATTCCTAATTGAGAATCATACAAATGTACATGACTGACAGTTCACTGTTCTGTTCACTGATTGCATGTTGCACAGTAGGACAAGCTACAATTCAGTTCACTCCACAAATCAAAGTGTCTGGGTGTTATCGAGTTCCAGTGCTGCTGCTCTTGTAGCCATCTTCTAAGAGTAGTAGATACTGTATATGCTTGTTTGAGTGGAGTAACTCCTTTTAACTCAACACATGCTGTAATTCTCTAACATCAGCACACAGAAAAGGTTATATCTCAGTGTATTTATATAGCAGATCTGAATGCCACTCGTGCATTACTCACGTATTTCCCTGTAATATCTTTTTTTTTTCACCTTTATAAACACATGTTGACGCAACACGATTTAGCTGACTGGTGACCTGTCGCTTAACTGCTGACCGAAAACTGAAACCAAGACAGAGGTGAAGAAGATCATGCAACGTATCAAAAGCAAACTTGATGATTCTGCCTTCTACCACAACTCATTGACTTCCTCACAGGCTAAGCATTAATAAAAACATTTTTTCACCCCTTTTTTCTCCCAATTGGTAGTTACAGTCCTTGTCCCATCGCTTGCAACTTCCATACGGACTCGGGAGAGGTGAAGGTAGAGAGATGTGTGTTTTCTGTAACACAAACCCCGCAAGCCGCACTGCTTCCTGACACAATGCTGCTTAATCTGGAAGCCAGCCGCACCAATGTGTCGGAGGAAACACTGTACAGCTGGTGACCGTGTCATGCGCCCGGTCTACCACAGGAGTCGCTAGCGCGCAATGGGACAAGGACATCCCAGCTGGCCAAAACCCTTCCCTAACCCGGACGTGCTGGAAGATTGGGTT
>NW_019947196.1:0-6394 GCF_002910315.2 Salvelinus sp. IW2-2015 | reverse complement strand
GAGAAAGACAAAAAAGAGATAGTGGGTGTTTTTGGGAAGACTGGAGCTGGTAAGAGCTTCTTGATTAACACCATCTTGGGTGAGAAGAAACTGCTACCCTCTGGAAACCAAGGGGCGTGCACCTCGGTCATGATTCAGGTGGAGGCCAATATGACAGACTCTAAATACATCGCTGAGATTGAGTTTATCACAGAGAAGGTAATAGCACCTGTTTTATCACAATGTTTTGAAAGTGGTGTCATGATAAATAGTACAATTAATGGAAGGCTTCTTTGAAACATATCAAGGTAACTAAAACTTAGATCTGAATCAAAGTCCGTCATTGACCCAATATACACCTTGTATTAAAAGAAACAACAATATAAGAAACAACAATACAATGTACCTTAACATCACTGCACATCACGGCACATGTTTGGGGGGAGGGGCTTCCTGGTAGAAGTGCTGGTCCCCTTACATTTTTATTCCAGGTTAAACATCAAAATATTTCAGGGCATATCCGATGGTTTGCTGTGCCATTCAGTCATGAAGATGTCTTAAATTCAAGGGAAAAGTGAGATCCGAACACAGTGCAGACACAATCCGTCCAAATTGCAAGCGTTTTAGTACCAAGTGTAATTGCAAGTAATACCAGGTGTAATTGCCAGCGTTTTAATACCAGGTGTAATTGCAAGTAATACCAGGTGTAATTGCAAGCGTTTTAATACCAGGTGTAATTGTAAATAAATGCAAGGCCAGAGTTCAGAATGTAATCCTATCCCAGCAGTTTGGATAGGGATAATGCAAGGTGTAAATTGGGTCAGAGTGTACAGTTTCTTATATGTGTTTTGGATGCTCAATTGAGTGTGTTCCAGGTGTTATACAATAGATACTGTAGATAGATTAGTAGTAGGTCACAAATAGACACTACACTTTCACTTCCACACCTCATCCCTAGGGGCAGTAGCAACCGTGTCCAGGTGATGTGCCAGGCTTGTCGATTGACTCATGGGCATGCCAATCTAATTAGCATAATAAAAAACACATCAACATCTGTCTGTTTAAGCTAAAGATATCTGGTTTTGTGCATGGGCTGCGTCTCAATCCACCACATCCGCCGATGTCGACCTTCCGCATCTTCGGTGGAAGGAGGCAGTGTTTTTCAGACCAGAAGACATTCTGAAAATAAGACATCTACCATTTATGCTAAAAACTCGGGGGTGTTCTCTGGTTTGCTCTACGACCACCACAAGATTCACGGGACTCATCTGAAGTCAGTAGAGCGAAGGTGCCAACTTCGGTCTGTAGAGTTGAAAGGGTTTAGGCTACAAATTAATATGACCCCACCATCGAAAGCTGAGACTATCATGAACACATACAACATATACAACGACACCCACAAGCTTTACAAGACTTGTCTGAAGGTTACCCGTTACTGGGTTTACCGTGTTAAATTTATGGAAGTAAGTTTTGTTGCAAATATATTTCATATATATATATATATTATATATATAATATATATATTATATATATACACTTAGCACTACCGGTCAAAAGTTTCAGAACACCTACTCAGTCATTGATTTTTCTAAAATGCTAATATTTTCTACATTGTAGAATAATAGTGAACACATCAAAACTATGAAATAACACATATGGAATCATGTAGTAACCAAAAGAGTGTTAAACAAATCAAAATATATTTCAGATTTGAGATTCTTCAAATAGCCACACTTTGCTTTGATGACAGCTTTGCACACTTGACATTCTCTCAACCAGCTTCATGAGGTAGTTGAAATGCATTTTAATTAACAGGTGTGCCTTCTTAGAAGTTAATAATGTGGAACTTCTTTCCTTCTTAATGCGTTTGAGCCAATCAGTTGTGTTGTGACAAGGTATGGGGAGGTATACAGAAGATAGCCCTATTTGGTTAAGAGACTAAGTCCATATTATGGCAAGAACAGCTCAAATAAGCAAGAGAAACGACAGTCCATCAGTACTTTAAGACATGAAGGTCAGTCAATACGGAAAATGTCAAGGACTTTTCAAGATTCTTCAAGTGCAGTCGCAAAAACCATCAAGCGCTATAATGAAACTGTCTCTCATGAGGAACACCAAAGGAATGGAAGACCCAGAGTTATCTCTGCTGCAGAGGATACGTTCATTAGAGTTACCAACCTCAGAAATTGCAGCCCAAGTAAATGCTTCACAGAGTTCAAGTAACAGACACATCTCAACATCTGTTCAGAGGAGACTGTGTAAATCAGGCCTTCATGGTCGAATTGCTGCAAAGAAACCAGTACAAAAGGACACCAATAATAAGAAGAGACTTGCTTGGGCCAAGAAACACGAGCAATGGACATTACACAGGTGGAATTTTGTCCTTTGGTCTGGAGTCCAAATTAGATTTTTTGGGTCTTTGTGAGACTCGATGTGGGTGAACGAATGATCTCCGAATGTATATTTCCCACCGTAAAGCATGGATGAGGTGTTATGGTGTGCGGGTGCATTGCTGGTGACACTGTCTGTGATTTATTTAAAATTCAAGGCACACTTAAGCAGCATGGCTACCACAGCATTCTGCAATGATATGCCATCCCATCTGGTGTGGGCTTTGGGGGACTATCATTTGTTTTTCAACAGGGCAAAGACCCATCTCCAGGCTGTGTAAGGGCTATTTTACCAACAAGGAGAGTGATGGAGTGCTGCATCAGATCTGGCCTCCACAACCCCCTGACCTCAACCAAATTGAGATGGTTTGGGATGAGTCAGACCGCAGAGTGAAGGAAAACAGCCAACAGCATATGTGGGAACTCTTCAAGACTGTTGGAAACTCATTCCAGATGAAGCTGGTTGAGAGAATGCCAAGAGTGTGCAAAGCTGTCATCAAGGCAAAGGATGGCTATTTGAAGAATCTCATATATATATACAGTGGGGCAAAAAAGTATTTAGTCAGCCACCAATTGTGCAAGTTCTCCCACTTAAAAAGATGAGAGGCCTGTAATTTATTAGGTACACTTCAACTATGACAACAAAATGAGAAAAAAAATTCCAGAAAATACATTGTAGGATTTTTTATGAATTTATTTGCAAATTATGGTGGAAAATAAGTATTGATCACCTACAAACAAGCAAGATTTCTGGCTCTCACAGACCTGTAACTTCTTCGTTAAGAGGCTCCTCTGTCCTCCACTCGTTACCTGTATTAATGCCACCTGTTTGAACTTGTTATCAGTATAAAAGACACCTGTCCACAACCTCAAACAGTCACACTCCAAACTCCACTATGGCCAAGACCAAAGAGCTGTCAAAGGACCCAGAAACAAAAATTGTAGACCTGCACCAGGCTGGGAAGACTGAATCTGCAATAGTAAGCAGCTTGGTTTGAAGAAATCAACTGTGGGAGCAATTATTAAGAAATGGAAGACATACAAGACCACTGATAATCTCCCTCGATCTGGGGCTCCACGCAAGATCTCACCCAGTGGGTCAAAATGATCACAAGAACGGTGAGCAAAAATCCCAGAACCACACGGGGGGACCTAGTGAATGACCTGCAGAGAGCTGGGACCAAAGTAACAAAGCCTACCATCAGTAACACACTACGCCGCCAGGGACTCAAACTCTGCAGTGCCGACGTGTCCCCTTGCTTAAGCCAGTACATGTCCAGGCCCGTCTGAAGTTTGTTAGAGAGCATTTGGATGATCCAGAAGAAGATTGGGAGAATGTCATATGGTCAGATGAAACCAAAATATAACTTTTGGTAAAAACTCAACTCGTCGTGTTTGGAGGACAAGAATGCTCAGTTGCATCCAAAGAACACCATACCTACTGTGAAGCATGGGGTGGAAACATCATGCTTTGGGCTGTTTTTCTGCAAAGGGACCAGGACGACTGATCCGTGTAAAGGAAAGAAGGAATGGGGCCATGTATCGTGAGATTTTGAGTGAAAACCTCCTTCTATCAGCAAGGGCATTGAAGATGAAACGTGGCTGGGTCTTTCAGCATGACAATGATCCGAACACACCGCCGGGCAAAGAAGGAGTGGCTTCTAAGAAGCATTTCAAGGTCCTGGAGTGGCTAGCCAGTCTCCAGATCTCACACCCATAGAAAATCTTTGGAGGAAGTTGAAAGTCCGTGTTGCCAGCAACAGCCCCAAAACATCACTGCTCTAGAGGAGATCTGCATGGAGGAATGGGCCAAAATACCAGCAACCGTGTGTGAAAACCTTGTGAAGACTTACAGAAAACGTTTGACCTCTGTCTGTAACGGCTTTCTTCCTGGGGTGAAAGAGAGAGACCAAAATGCAGCGCGGCTAGTGTTCAACATGTTTAATAAAGCACAAGTGAACACTACACACAACAAACAAAATAACAAACCGTGAAAAACCGAGACAAGTCCTATCTGGTGCAGAACAAACACAGAGACAGGAAACAACACCCCAAAATCCCAACACCAAACAAGCCTCCTATATATGATTCTCAATCAGGGACAACGATTACCATCTGCCTCTGATTGAAACCATATTAGGCTGGACATAGAAACAGACAAACTAGACACACAACATAGAATTCCCACCCAGCTCACGTCCTGACCAACACTAAACAAGCAAAACACATAATAACTCTGGTCAGGACGTTACACTGTCATTGCCAACAAAGGGTATATAACAAAGTATTGAGATAAACTTTTGTTATTGACCAAATACTTATTTTCCACCATAATTTGCAAATAAATTCATAAAAAATCCTAATCCTTTTCTCATTTTGTCTGTCATAGTTGAAGTGTACCTATGATGAAAATTACAGGCCTCTCTCATCTTTTTAAGTGGGAGAACTTGCACAATTGGTGGCTGACTAAATACTTTTTTGCACCACTGTATATATGTGTGTCCTAAAATTCAACATCAAATAGCTAATTGACCTATGGTATGACCATCTTACAACAATTCCATATGGCCTTGGACCCCTAGACATTGCATTGCTAGTGTAGCGTTAGAAGTAGGCTGGCTAGGTTGTTTCGTAACACAAAGAGATACAGTATGTATTACACATTTGTTGTGGTTTGACATTTTTATTAGGAATGGAAAGAGGAGCTAAGGTCCATCTTCAGAGACAGATCTTATGAGGATGGAAATGATGAAGACAGGAAAGGGATGTGATGTGATTTGATGGACGATGATGAAAAGATATCAGCTTTGTATGGAAAAGATGGACGTGGGGCAACCTTAGAAGAATTAATGGACAGGAAGCACTTCAGAGAAATTCCAGAGTTCCGTTTATCAGTGAAGAAAATATTTCTATGTGATACAGTAAGTGACATTGTCATGGTAGTTCACTTCCGTGAAGATTTTGTGCTTTTGTAAAAATATATATTTTGGTTAAAAAAACATTTTAGGTCGGCAACCAGACTGATTACAAATCTGTTAGGTTCTTTGATCTTTGTCAATGCGTTATTTTAAGAAAAACCCTTATTTTTTTCATCATTGCATGTAATGATTCTTTATTACAATTGCAGGCAGAAGAACTCTCTGAAAAGATAACCTGTTACACACGGAGTGACACACAGAGTGATACATTTAACAGACAGTATTGGCCACTTGTGAAGTGTATAACCATCAAGGTGCCAAACTCCAAAGACCTGCTGGAGCATGTTGTGCTGGTTGATCTTCCAGGCAATGGAGACTGCAACAAGAGCAGAGATGAGATGTGGAAATCGGTAATTATTGATAATTCTTATTGATGATGATCCCATGATCTGTTTAGAATTGTATTCATGCAGCTTCTAATTTGGTTGATGTTAGATCAACGTCATAGGTTAGTATCAATATCATAGGTACAGGTCCAAATGGCTGGCTATATCTATGTACTTTAGTTTATTTATACTTATGTACAATTGATTAATAAATACATATTATATAATCATAGCTGCGGGAAGTAGTTTGGTATGCAGAAGAAAAGAAATCGCCCGCGATGAAGACGTCTATGTCGGTCCCTAATACAGGACTAGTAAAGGCCCAGTGCACTACTTTGGTGAATTATTTTTCTTTAAATACTTTGCAAATGCAACTTGTTTCAAAGTGAAAGCTGAAATGGTCTTTTAATTTCTTACCCATTTTAGTAGACACTCTTATACAGAGCAACTTTCAGTAGTGAGTGCATACATTTTCATACTGGTCCCCTGTGGGAATCAAATCCACAACCCTAGCAGTGTAAGCACCATGCTCTTCCAAATCAAATCAAATCAAATGTTATTTGTCACATACACATGGTTAGCAGATGTTAATGCGAGTATAGCGAAATGCTTGTGCTTCTAGTTCTGACAATTCAGTAATAACCAACGAGTAATCTAACCTAACAATTCCACAACTACTACCTTATACACACAAGTGTAAAGGGATAAAGAATATGTACAT
>NW_019947195.1:24711-31712 GCF_002910315.2 Salvelinus sp. IW2-2015 | reverse complement strand
TCCACACTGCCTTTTCCCACCTGGACAAAAGGAACACCTATGTGAGAATGCTGTTCACTGACTACAGCTCAGCATTCAACATCATAGTGCCCACGAAGCTCATCACTAATGCTAAGGACCCTGGGACTGAACACCTCCCTCTGCAACTGGATCCTGGACTTCCTGACGGGCCGCCCCCAGGTGGTAAGAGTAGGCAACAACACGTCTGCCACGCTGATCCTCAACACTGGGGCCCCTCAGGGGTATGTACTCAGTCCCCTGCTGTACTCCCTGTTCACCCACGACTGCATGGCCAGGCACGACTCCAACACCATCATTAAGTTTGCTGACGACACAATAGTGGTAGGTCTGATCACAGACAACGATGAGACGGCCTATAGGGAGGAGGTCAGAGACCTGGCGGTGTGGTGCCAAGACAACAACCTCTCCCTCAATGTGAGCAAGACAAAGGAGCTGATCGTGGACTACAGGAAAAGGAGGGCCGAACAGGCCCCCATTCACATCGATGGGGCTGTAGTGGAGCAGGTCGAGAGTTTCAAGTTCCTTGGTGTCCACATCACCAACGATCTATCATGGTCCAAACACACCAACACAGTCGTGAAGAGGGCACGACAAAACCTTTTCCCCCTCGGGAGACTAAAAATATTTGTTATGGGTCCTCAGATCTTTAAAAAGGTTCTACAGCTGCACCATCGAGAGCATCCTGACTGGTGCATCACCGACAGGGATGGCAACTGCTCTGCATCTGACCATAAGGCGCTACAGAGTACAGTACATCACTGGGGCCAAGCTTCCTGCCATCCAGGACCTCTATACCAGGATGTGTCAGAGGAAGGCCTTAATAATTATCAGAGACTCCAGTCACCCTAGTCATAGACTGTTTTCTCTGATACCGCACGGCAAGCGGTACCGGAGCACCAAGTCTAGGACCAAAAGGCTCCTTAACAGCTTCTACCCCCAAGCCATAAGACTCCTGAACAATTAATCAAATGGCCACTGGACTATTACATTGACCCCCACCCCTCCATTTGTTATGTACACTACTAGTACTCGCTGTTCATTATCTATGCATAGTGACTTCACTGTTACCTACATGTACAAATTACCTCTAACCTGTACCCCCGCACACTGACTCGGTACCGGTACCCCCTGTATATAGACTCGTTATTGTTATGTTATTGTGTAACTTTTTATAATTTTTTACTTTAGTTTATTTGGTAAATATTTTCTTAACTCTTCTTGAACTGCACTATTGGTTAAGGGCTTGTAAGTAAACATTTCACGGTAAAGTCTACGCTTGTTGTATTCGGCACGTGACAAATAAAGTATGATTTGATCATAACATGTCCAGCAATGTGATTGCTATTTTCACAGCTTGTCAGGCAAGACCTCCGAACTAAAGTATGTCATGTGACACCTTCTCCGTTGTTGCTCGACTTCTATGAAAAAGGACACGTCTGCTGCAGATGTTCGAGAGATGCCCAGTTTGCAGCCGAACATAGAGAAGACCAGCAAGGGGGCTAAGGAGCCAGATACCTGCCAAAAGGTTGAACGTACGTATCGTTAGGATCGTAAGAAAAGCCATGTGTGAAACATGGAACGTAAACATTAAAATAGATCTGTAAACGTACAAACCCTATGTTACGACGATGAATGAACATTTTACATGTTCAATTCTTACTTTACTTCTCCCTTTACTCGGTTACAGATCTTTTTTATACGTACAAACTTGCAGTAACGTGCAAAGGACATGACCGACCTAGCTAGTCGAAGTTAGCTAGTCAATCAACACAACTCAAGGACATGAACGACCGTAGCTAGTCAATCAAAACAACTAAAGGACATGAACTGACCGTACTAGTCGAATTAGCTAGTCAATCAAACACAACTAAAGGACATGAACGACCGTAACTAGTCAAGTTAGCTAGTCAATCAAACAACTAAAGGACATGAACCGACCTAGCTAGTCGATTAGCTATCAATCAAACAACTAAAGGACATGAACTGACCGAGCTAGTCGAAGTTAGCTAGTCAATCAAACAACTAAAGACATTAACCGACCGTAGCTAGTCAAGTTAGCTAGTCAATCAACAACTAAAGGACATGAACCGACGTAACTAGTCAAATTAGCTAGTCAATCAAACAACTAAGACATGAACCGACCTAGCTAGTCGAAGTAGCTAGTCAATCAAACAACTAAAGGACAGAACTGACCGAGCTAGTCGAAGTTAGCTAGTCAATCAAACAACTAAAGACATGAACTACCGTAGAGTCAGTTAGCAGTCAATCAAACAACTAAAGACATGAACCGACCGTAGCTAGTCAAATACTATCATCAAACAACTAAAGGACATGAACCGACCGTAGCTAGTCAAAGGTAGCTAGTCAATCAAACAACTAAAGGACATGAACCGACCGTAGCTAGTCGAGTTAGACCAGACGCTAGAGTTGCTTTGAAGCTTCCGGTTCATTTCCAAAATAAAAGTCTAGAGCTCGTTTAGAACTGCATTCAATAAGACGTTACACCAGTAGATGGCATAGTAAAGGCTTGGCCCATCGGCAAATGACTTGTGAAAATGCAAAGACACAGAAGAGCCTCGTCTAGAAAAAACACCTGAACTATAAAATACAAAGTAAAATGATTTAGGCTAGCCTATTCTGCTATCTAATATGCCATGCTGTTGTTGTGTCATTTAAATGGCCATATAATTGCAAATTTATTTTATACCCGCGTGGGGCTCGTGTTGTGATCATGTAACCTAATGGAGCACGGACTGTAGGCATTATGACTTTCCACACAGTCCCTCCCCGATTTCCTCATGGACCAGACCAGACAGAGACGATCCAACAGAGCCCTTCCAGATTTCCTCATGGACCAGACGGACAAGATCCACACAGTCCCCTCTCCGATGTTCCTCATGACCGGACCAGACGGAGACAGATCCCGATATCCTCATGGAACGGACCAGACAGAGACAGATCCCGATTTCCTCATGGACCGTCCAGACGGAGACAGATCCCCGATCCTCATGGGGACAATAAACACTCGATTCATATTATTAGAGCAGTCTACCTGTTGGCTCTTGTGTTGTAGCCTGTTAATTCTTCCATTGATTAGTTTGATATCTCTTAATAACTTGCCACACGGAGGCTCTAACTCAGTGTCACCGATTGGTCATCACCAAGGCATTCCTAGTCAATCCACCAAACATTTCTGTTAAGAACAACAACGCTAAACCATTGCGTTCTTTTTTAAATTTTGTTTAGGCTGTTGGCGGTAGGACACTTGATTCAGTTGCCTTAGCACCAGGAAGCAAGTGTTCCTCATATTGAACCATTTAATGTGTCTGAAGGTAGAATCTGCCTACCCAGCAGCCGCAGAGAGCAAATCAAGTCACCTGTAGTCTACCGTGGCCAATAGCTCAGGTCACCGTGTCGAACAGTTCTTCGCGCCATAGACTGTAAAAGAAACCTTGAACGACAGCAAATAAAGATGCCTTGTCAGTGTGTGTGTGTGTGTGTGTGTGTGTGTGTTTTTGTGGTGTGTGTGTGTATTGTGGTGTGGTGTGTGTGTGTGTTGTGTGTGTGTGTTTTTTGTGGGTGTGTTTGTGGGTGTGTGTGTGTTTTTGTGGTGTGTGTGTGTTTTGTGGTGGTGTATGTGTGGTGTGTGTGTGTGTGTGTTTGTGTTGTGGTGTGTTGTGTGTGTGTGTGTGTGTGTGTGTGTGTGTTGTTATTGTGTGTGTGTGTGTGTGTGTGTGTGTGTGTTATGTGTGTGTGTCCTCAGCTTACTCCATTCCCCAGCTCGGTTGACCAGGCAGTACACTTCAGTTAGAGCCATCATCCACCACGCTCCTACATACACAGAGAGAAAGATATACAATTTAACTACAAACAAGGCCAAATCTACATGAGTTGATTACCAAGAAAAACAGTGAATGTTCTGAGTGGACGAGTTACAGATTTGACGTATGGCAAGAAATGGTGTTCTAGCATGATCAACGACCAACTTGACAGACAGGTTGAAGAATTTAGAAAAAATAACAGACAAATATTACAATCAGGTGTAAAGCTCTTAGAGATGACCCAGAAAGACTCCCGCTCTTAGACTGACCAGAAAGACTCACGGTCTAGAGACCGACCCAGAAAGACTCACAGCTCTTAGAGACTGACCAAAAGTCTCACAGATCTTAGAGACTGACCCAGAAAGACTCACAGCTCTTAGAGACTGACCCAGAAAAGATCTCACAGCTCTTAGACTGACCCGAAAGACTCACAGTCTTAGACTGCCAGAAAACTCACAGCTCTTAGACTGACCCAGAAAGACACTCACAGCTCTTAAGACTGACCCAGAAAACACTCCACAGCATGTAATGGCTGCCAAAGATTATTCTAACATGTATTGACTCAGGGAGGTGTGAATACTTAGTAAGAAGATAGTATGTAGATAATATGGAGTATGAATACCTTCTAAAGGCACTGTAGCATTAGCATTGCTCTTGAAAAACACCTCCCAACTCCTTCATACTGGATGCAAAGAAACATAAAAAATAGTATCCACGAGTTCATCGACTCTGAGGAAGTATACAAGAGGCCTCATTGCAGACAAAAGATCCCAATATCCCCTTAGATGCACGTTGCGTTGTAATAATGGACCGGCTCTGATCTAGAAACCAGCTGATCTATATTCTTAGCTAACCTCTATCTCATGTGTTTGAACAGACTCCAGACAGAAAGAGAAATGTGACTTCAGGTAGTTCCGGGTCGTTCTCGGACACACGATGAGAACCAGGATGCTACAAACCACTGACACACACTGTATTTCAATCACATACCTCTAGTGGTGCAGCAGAATGTCCCTAGCTGCTTGCCAGCTGTAGGTGGTAGTGGGTACCCGAGCCGTGCGTCTCCCATGGTAACGGGGTTGCTATACCCATACTGAGCAGGTAGGATTTTGAACCGGATAGTCTGGTGTAGAGAGAGAGACAGAGAGAGAGAGCAGAGCAGAGAGACAAGAGAGACAGAGAACAGAGAAGATGAAGAGAGAAGAAGAAGACACGAGAGAGAGACAGAGACAGAGAGCAGAGAGAGAGAGCAGAGAGAGACCGAGAGGAGAGAGACAGAGAGAGACAGAGACAGAGAGAGACAGAGCAAGAGAACCATCACAAAATGGGCAACACAATGAGACTTGCATCAGAATTCTGCAAAAATACCTCAGTGTACAACGTAGAACAGCCAAATAATGCATGCAGAGCAGAATTAGGCCGATACCCTAATTATCAAAAATCAGAAAAGAGCGTTAATTCTACAACACCTAAAAGGAGGGATTCCCAACCTTCCATAACAAGCCATCACCTCAAGAATGAACCTGGAGAAGAGTCCCCTAAGCAAGCTCCTAGGGCTCGTCACAAAACCACCCCACAGAGCGCCAGGACAAGCACAATTGACCAACCAAATAGAGAAAACAAAAAATAATTTACTGACAATTGGAAGAATTCCAAAAAAAACAGAGCCAAAACTAGAATGCTATTTGGCCTAACAGAGCACACAAGTGGCAGAATACCTACCATGTGACTGACCAACTTAAGGAAAGCTTTTGACTAGTACAGACTCATGGCATAGCCTTGCTATTGAGAAAAGGCCGCGTAGCGAACAGTGGCTCTCAAAGAAGACAGGCTATGTGACACTCCACAAAATAGTGGAACTAGCTGCCTCCTAACTCCTCCATGTATGACCAATTAGAGAGACATATTTCCTCAGATTTACACAGATCCACAAAGAATTGAAAACAAATCCAATTTGATAAACTCCCATATCTAACTGGGAGAAATTCCACAGTGTGCCATCACAGCAGCAAGATTTGTGACTGTTGCACAGAAAAGGGAACAGTGGAAAACACATTGTAAATTCAACATATTTATGCTATTTATTTTAACTGTGTGCTTTTAACCATTGTACATTTACACACACTGTATTATATAAATACATTTGTAATGTCTTATTGTTTTGAAACTCTGTATGTGTAATGTTTACTGTTAATTTGTATTGTTTATTTCACTTTTGTTTAATCTACCTACTTTGCTTTGGCAACTGTTAACATGTTCCCATGCCAAAAGCCCCGTTGAATTGGGGATTGATTGAGATTGAATGAGAGACAAGACAGAGACAGAGAGAGAGAGGGAGAGAACGGAGAGAAGTGAAGACAATAGAGGATTAAGATGACAGTGGGTGTTTTTTGGTTGTAGACCGAAAGTCTCAAAGGATAATACTTTTTTTTTAAAGACAAATTGGGAAAGTAGACATTTCACTAGTCCCACAAAAGGGCTATATTAGGCTGGGGTTAGGGTTAGCAATAGGAGGGTAGAGCATTAAGGATGAAGGAAAATAGATTTTTGAATGGGAATCAATTGTTTTTGTGTGTGTGTGTGTGTGTGTGTGTCGGCCCTAACCGGATGGTCTTGGCTAGAGAAAACAACAGAGCATATTAGACCAGACAGAGGATTTAATTCATTCGCGACCAGACGTTCTGCTCATATCAACATTCAGTTGAGGGTATTGGTAACCACAGTTCATGGTGAACCAACAGTCAATGGTAACACAAGTCATGGTGACCACACAAGTCAATATGTGAACACAAGTCCATGGTATTTGGTGACAACAACAAACATGTCATTGAGGGTATTTGTGAAGCCACACAAAGAAGTCTTTGCCAAATTAATGTGTACTGCAGTTCTGTCTTATGGAAGGCTTACTCGGGAATTTATATCCGACGGAGTGTGTGGTGTACCAGGCATCCATGGTAGGTTAACTGTCATGTTGAGACAAAACACACACACGGTGCTCCTCAACTGCGTCTGCAATTTCTCTGTCCTCTTCTACCCTCACAGTCAAGACACAAGCGCCTCATACATGGAATGGGTGGCTTGGTCTTCTTGCTCATTGTGTGGGACATAAAATCCTAAAGTCCCACAACAATATGTAAAACAAGAATTCTAACCCGGGGA
>NW_019947195.1:20919-24150 GCF_002910315.2 Salvelinus sp. IW2-2015 | reverse complement strand
AACAAGTCTCTTCTTTATGTTGAGACAAACAGTGAGACAACAAGTCTCTTCTTTAGGTTGAGACAAACAGTGAGACAACAAGTCTCTTCTTTATGTTGAGACAAACAGTGCAGCAACAAGTCTCTTCTTTATGTTGAGACAAACAGTGAGACAAGTCTCTTCTTTAGGTTGAGACAAACAGTGAGACAACAAGTCTCTTCTTTATGTTGAGACAAACAGTGAGACAACAAGTCTCGTCTTTATGTTGAGACAACAGTGAGACAAGTCTCTTCTTTAGGTTGAGACAAACAGTGAGACAACAAGTCTCTTCTTTATGTTGAGACAAACAGTGAGACAACAGTCTCTTCTTTATGTTGAACAAACAGTGAGACAACAAGTCTCTTCTTTAGGTTGAGACAAACAGTGAGACAACAAGTCTCTTCTTTAGGTTGAGACAAACAGTGAGACAACAAGACTCTTCTTTATGTTGAAACAAACAGTGAGACAACAAGTCTCTTCTTTATGTTGAGACAAACAGTGAGACAGTCTCTTCTTTATGTTGAGACAAACAGTGAGACAAGTCTCTTCTTTATGTTGAGACAAACAGTGAGACAAGTCTCTTCTTTATGTTGAGACAAACAGTGAGACAACAAGTCTCGTCTTTATGTTGAGACAAACAGTGAGACAAGTCTCTTCTTTATGGTGAGACAAACAGTGAGACAAGTCTCGTCTTTATGTTGAGACAAACAGTGAGACAAGTCTCTTCTTTATGTTGAGACAAACAGTGAGACAAGTCTCTTCTTTATGTTGAGACAAACAGTGTGTCACGCCCTGGCCTTAGTTATCTTTGTTTTCTTTATTATTTTAGTTAGGTCAGGGTGTGACATGGGGGATGTTTGTGTGTTTTTGTCTAGTCGAGGGTGTTTGTATTGTCTAGGGGTTTTGGTAGAGTTTATGGGTTGTGTTCAGTGTGTGTTTAGGTATGTCTATGGTTGCCTGAGTGGTTCTCAATCAGAGACAGCTGTCTATCGTTGTCTCTGATTGGGAGCCATATTTAAGGCAGCCATAGGCATTAGGCAGGTTGTGGGTATTGTCTATGTCTATGTTTGACGTTAGTAGCTTGTGTATGCACTTTCGTTTATAGCTTCACGGTCGTTTGTTTTTTGTTGTTGTTCAGTTTGTATTAGTGTTCGTGTTTGTTTCTTCTTCATTAAAAAGAGAAGATGTATCTATATCACGCTGCGCTTGGTCCACTCTTTCACCTCAAGACGATCGTGACACAGTGAGACAACAAGTCTCTTCTTTATGTTGAGACAAACAGTGAGACAACAAGACTCTTCTTTAGGTTGAGACAAACAGTGAGACAAGTCTCTTCTTTAGGTTGAGACAAACAGTGAGACAAGTCTCTTCTTTATGTTGGACCAAACAGTGAGACAAGTCTCTTCTTTATGTTGAGACAAACAGTGAGACAACAAGTCTCTTCTTTATGTTGAGACAAACAGTGAGACAAGTCTCTTCTTTATGTTGAGACAAACAGTGAGCTACTTACCAGAGCTTTACTCTGGTCTTTCTCTCCTTTYCGAGAGGAACAAGTCGTTTTCAACCCTAGAGAGAGAGAGAGAGAGAGAGAAAGCAGTCATAGCAGTCATTAGAAGGTAGTGTAACGAAGAGAGAACACCCAACCCTGTCAGTGAACATTAACAGTAACTCCACTCACCAGAGTTGATTTCATTTTGCCTTCGGTTCTGAATCCTCAACTGCAAGACTGAAAGACAAGCAGTAGAGAGGTGGTGAATTAGATGTATGAGAATACCTGGAATAACCTGCAAGGTAACTATGGGTAAAAGGTACTGTCCTATGTTCTGTAGTACAATACCCCTCTGTAATAGTATCGTAACATGTGACTGAGCAATCTCTGCACACAGACACCCACTACATGCACACACACACACACACACACATACACTGCACACACACCTTCACACTAAGAGGTTAATTGGGGGAGGGGCTGATAGGTTTGGTGATGTTTCCCACAATGCATTCCAGTGCTGAGTTTTGAGATCTGAGAGAAATGGAGGGAGGGATGGAGGGAGGGGACAGCAGGATGAGAAGGGTTTGGAGGGGCTGTAACTATTTATCCGTCAGTATGTCTATTTCTGTCACCCCCATCCCCCCTTCAGCTGTCCCTCTCTCTCCAGAACTCTCTACCTCCCTCCCTTCATCACTGTCATGCAAGTAAATTCTTCCTCCCCTATTTTCTGTCAGCCGACCGCCACTCGAAAAGAGACCCCATTACATTACTTCAGTAAAAACACCACTTAGCCTGGTTCTACAGTAAACACCTACCTCTTTGCCTGGGAACTGCACCTCTTAGCCTGGTAACACCTACCTCTTAGCCTGGTAACAGCTACCTCTTAGCCTGGTAACAGCTACCTCTTAGCCTGGTAACAGCTACCTCTTAGCCTGGTAACAGCTACCTCAGAGAGATTGAAAACACCTTAAACCTCATAGGTCCTGGTAAACCTACCTCTTAGCCTGGTAACAGCTAACCTCTTAGTCCCTGCGGTAACAGCTACCTCTTAGCCTGGTAACAGCTACCGTCTTTAGCCTGGTAACAGCCTGACCTCTGTTATGCCTGCGGTAACGCTAGCCTCTTAGCCTGGTAAGCTGCTTACCTACTAGTCCTTGGGTAACAGCTACTCTTGGGTATCGTATTGGACGTGGATATCTCTGATTGACTCACATAGGCCTCCATGCTGAGATCGGTCATGGTCGTGTGTGTAATGGTTTGGATGGTGGAATAATTGAATTGGACTCTCAGAGGTGAAATTTGACCAGATTTTGTATACAGGACCCAACTAAGTTACAGACATAGGCCCTGGCCGCGTCAGGGAACTAACACATGCAATCATCACTTAAAAGGTACCAGAAGAGTTGATTGCTACTTATAGAACCATTTATAAAGCCCTGTATCAGAGATGGTAGGTTCATTTAGTTTACCGTTAATCAATTTAACAATCTGGTAACTGAGGTGAATACACAATGAGAGCCAGAATCTTGATGACAGATAGAGCAGGAAGGTGACAGTGTATACTACTGGTTGGTGCATGGGATTTAGCTTCGGGGTGAGAGTTGATCTCTCTGCTTTGGGGCAATGCGTTCATGGCCGCTTATTAGAGAAGCACAAGATAGCAGAGAGCTGGATTGAGGTATAATGCGTTCCTCAAGGCCGTTTGACTATTGTGTGAGTAA